>NC_058037.1:0-300000 GCF_019176455.1 Solea senegalensis
TCCTTTGTGTTTTCATTGCTGCTTCACATAATGTGAACACACAACTTTTACTGACATATTCAAATGAAAATCCCAACCAAGATCTAAAAGGTTTGCTTAAAATCATAATTTGGTGTTCCAAATGGAGCCATAAAAGTTCAACAAATGTACAATTACAAAATGCGGGTACTTTTCCTGCCTCTTAACCTTTATTATCAGCGTGTGTTATAGGTTTTTTAGGGATAAGTGAGGAGAAATTGATTCTTGGAGATGATTCATCTTGTGAAACAGTATAAAAACAGTCAATAACTTGGTCTGTTTCACTAATGCAAATAACGTATGAGAATGACCAAACCACAACACACCTAGGGAACACATGGGGTGATTTTTTTTGGACGACCCACTAACACAACACATTGCCAATGTTTGAATGGACAACATGTGTGGCTCAATGTATGAGTGCAGTCTGGTTATTTACCACTAGAGTGTAGCCATGTATCAACAATTCACAACAGCCGCAGAGCCACACTTCACTGCATATCTGTGGTTTTTTTTTTGTGTGTCTCACCTTATCCCACTCTCTCTTTTATTTATTTTTGCAGCAAATATACCAACTCCACTCTGAGACCAAGAATGATACGCACAATATCCATAGGAGGAAAAAGGTTGGCTGGACTTCCAACCCGAACCAAGCGAGCAATTTGAGTGTCCTCCTGCTGCTTTAGCCACACACTGTGGCATCCCTTTGGAGTTGGGTGGGTCTGCTTTTTTTGGACACATGCGTGCATGCTTGCGGTGCCAGAGTGACATTTAGGCGTGTATACTTTCGTAATTAAACAGATGAGACTGAATTTTAAAACAAGGTCTTCATCTCTCTTTTTTTTTGAGGTTTCAGTTTTATATATTTAGGTGAAGGCTTTGTTGAAAAGGAGCCGATGGAGTTGAATGGAATAATATCTTAATTTGTGCAAAACCCAATACTTTCTCACACTAATATTGTGAAACGTGTATCTCATGTGGGTCAACACGATGCTCAAAATGTTTGCACGTAAAATGACAGAGGGGCCATTGATGCCAAGAATAAAAACACCAGGGCTGTGGTGAGAAAGAGAGATGCTAAAAACATATTTTGTGTGTACACCGTATGTAACATATTTTTGAAGATTTACATAGCTTAAAATGTCAAATAAGGTCGTATATGTTGTGCAAACTTGGGGGAAAAAAGGGCCATACCGTTGAGAATGAGCATACACTGCAAATATACAGTATACTTTTTGCAGTCAAATCGACAGATGTGAACACACACTGACAGACTCATAAGCATTTATTCTCAACCACAGCTCTTAAAACAGCCCTTACAGGCCAGAGAACTCAGCAGTTTAGTGAAACATGATGCCCAGACCATACGATTGTGTGTGTGTGTGTGTGTGTGTGTGTGTGTGTGTTGCTTGGTTTTGAGTGGTCTCAGCTGTGTGGGACACACTGCACTGACAGCCAATCAGAGCTAATTCAGAATCAGAGTGGTTTTGATGGCTCCATGGTCTATTCGAGGGAACAAAGCAGTTTGTGCGTGCATGCATATATGTGTGTGTGCGTCTGTGTGTGTGTGAGAGAGTGTGAGCACACCTCTCAACCTTATTCTGCACTCCACCTGCTTCTCATTGCCCAAATGGTCTGACAAAATCTGCTTTTTGATACATTTGCATTTGTATACCGCCGCTTTGATGGCACTGGGACGAGATGACAGAAATGGTTCTTTGAATTTGAATGAAAAATGATCAAATAAATTAATTTAAAAGCTTTTTTTGTCTCCCTTCTGAGAGGACTGGAGGCTCATTAATTAGACGTCGACTTTAGTCTTCCTGGGCAGAAATTAATTTCCACAGCACCGTACACATGATCAACAAAATGCCACACAACAACAGGCTTGTAGACACTAAAGACGACAGCATGACAACTGGCAACACTCGGTAAAGACAACAAAGCATCCACTGTGGCTTCCTGTATGTGGCAGATATAGCTGCAGGAATCAGGCTTTTTCCAAAGTGAGCCTGTCTTCACCTCAGAGTTTTGTATCTGCTCCCAGAGGGCAGGAGGTTCAGATGCTGGTTGACTGGGTGTGGGATGTCTATTTATTGTTACGGCCTCATTGTTCAGTTCTGTAAGGTTGGGTTTAGGAAGACTGATTATCTTGGCATTTACCGTATTTTTAAAGTGTAAATCTCACAGCATTCCTTCTTCTTCTTTTGTGTTTTACAGCAGTTGGCATTTTTTGGGACTTGGTGAACTCAGTGAAGAGCTGCCACCACGAACCGTTTCAGAACAGCTTGATGACTGAACCTAATACGGTACATTCTCTCAATTTGCTTTTTTGCAATGAATGCCGACTAACGTGTTGGTCCAAAAATCTGTCCAAGTCTGGTGAATGTAAAGGTGCAGTTATACGCATAGTCTACATTATACGCTAAATACCACTGGGCCATAAATGGCTTAATTTTGGGTGTCATACCTCCAGTGAAATACGAGGTAAAGTGTAATCATTGGTGAAAAATAGCTAGAAAAAGGCAATAATGTTTGGTCAGGAGGGTGTTTACTTAATTTTCATATGCCTCAAGCATGAAAATGTACTTGTCATGATTTGTTACTTTTTATTATTAGAGCTTGAGCATCGAGTGGTGCAAGGACCCTATAGTTTTTCAAGCCGCTGTTAGGGCCTGAAATTACTTGTGTTGAACATTTGATGGACTACTCCATCCATCCATCCATCCATCCATACCACTTTATCGTCCAATCCCAGGTACACCCTGGACAGAATAAGGGTATTTGTGCCCCCTACTGGCAACAGAAAGTAAGCCTCGGATGAGATAGAAGATCTGTTTGGGAAAATAACCTTTTTGTTGACGTCTAACCAGCAAACAAATCATTCCTCATATTTATAGTATGAAACATAGTAACATTAGTGGGAGCACTGCTGATTAAATGAGGGTGAATTAAGTTTAAATTAGGAATACTGGTCAAAATCTCTGGATTGGATATCAGTCAAATATTTAAAATCAGATACAATCCACAAATCACATATCACCTGCTTCACTATGCACAGACTGTAAAAGTGTACATAAAAGTCAGCGACAGCATTTAAGCTGAGTCATGTTGTGGGTTTGTTACACAGTTGGAGAATTATGTCTTTGAAATAGCTTGAAATGACACACATTTGTTGTTAACAGCTCCGCAGTTTAAAAGGTCTAAAACAGGGGTCTCAAACTCAAATGACCCGGGGGACACGGAGCGTCTAGTGTGGTGAGTAGGAAAAATAGTGAAACATAGTCTAACAATAATACTTGTTATGATCATATTTCATATAATTTCAAAGCGAAAGTGTTTCTTTTGATACGGAACGGAAAATAGTTCACATTATAAATGTATTTATGATGCAAAATGAATCTTTTAATATAAATAACATACAGATATAACTCATGATATCGTGACGTTTGAGGTCTCTGGTCTAAATTGACTGGATCTGACTGATGTTGGTATCGGCAGATACTTGGTGGCATTGTGCCGTCCCTAGTTTAAATATTAAGTTAATAGTTGTGTAGCAGCTAAATAGAAATCGACCCAAAAATTATTATTGACTGATTATTTTGACCACGTATTTGGCCAAGCAAAGCACAAGTTTGTGACCTTAAAGTGCCTCCAGACTGGAGCCATTTGCAGCTAAGTTTGCTAGTTAATTTCTTCAAGTGTGGGAGAAACATCAGCCTCAAGTCAGTGGGCTGGCTGAGAAGCAACCTCCTATATGCTCCCCTTGTCATCCATTGCTCTTGTTTTCTCAGTGACATGAACCTAGCATTCTCCCAACAGGCCCTGCAGTGGCAATGTGCCAGAAGCAAGCAGAGACTGAAGGGAAAACTCTCAATTAGGACCAATTGACATGTGGTCTTTATGCCTAACTATCTTTTCCCCTAATGCTGATAGGAAGCTCTGTCGAGGCGCAGACTCTCTCACTTGCTTGCTCAGTCACACACTCTCTACCTCGAACGCCCACGCACTAGCTGTCTCGCTCACTCACGCACTCGTTCACTCATTTCCCTCTTCATTAACGCTTGGGTCCTTTCTATCTCAGGTAGATAGACTTCTGTGCTCATTTATTTGCCTGTCACCATTTTTAAAATGCCTGCCTATTCTGCCCGGCTGTATTAGAATATCTATTCAGCAACACTGTCATACATTGTGAATTTGACGTAATAGTTGCGGTTGACATGATGACAATATGTGCAAATAACATTGCCAGGCACATTTCTCATTACAGGTGAGATGAAAGGGTTCATTTGGCAATGGGACTGAAAGGCAACTATTTTTTTTTTATTCTATTTTAAATGAAATAAAACACATCTTCCTCTGGTGACTTTGTTTCCTAATTTCTCATTTCAGGGATTGCCCTTATGAAATCACGTGAAAACATTGCACTGTTAATCAAAATAGCTGTGTATTAATGTTGCGGCACAACAAGGACATTCCAACAAGTACTTGATGATAATAAAGCTCTGAGGCGACTCATAAGTCTCCTGAAGCAAAATCATTTGGTTGTCATATTTGGACGGAGACCGTTGCCTCCGTGTTTCCCTCGTTTCCAGTCATTGCTCTAAGAAAAGGTAGGTGCTTGCTGTTTATAGTATAGAATTACCATACAGTCATCAGTGTCTGTCCAGAAGATTCATGTTTCCCTGTTTTAGAAGTGCTCCTGGTGCAGACTGTGTGCAGTTAATATGGAGTGCATGGTGTCATTTGGACCTCATGCTCATTAAAAACTGCGCCAAATCTGGCGTGGACCACACTCATGGGAGAAACAACAACATAATTAGCCTCCTGTTTGCACTGGGCCAGATGCAAAAAGGAATGGAAAAAAAAAAGATGGAGATGGCTCTGGGACTGGACTTTTATCCTTAAGGACACTGGTCCAGTTTGGTGTAACTTATCTGTGCCAGATATGGGCCATATGAATAAAAAATGTCACATTATTCCCTTTTAAACATTAGAATTTTCCATTTGGGACGAGCAAAGGTATAACTTCAACCTTATAACAGCTAATGTTTTGATAAAAAATTAGAAATTCAAGCAACAATCTAGGCCCCCATGTGCTCTGTGTGGAAATACACTTCAGTTTGTCTTGTTTTAACATCATTTAGTGCATATATTTTGAAAAAGGTGGAATCATGAAGGCTGGGTTTCTTCACAAGCGTGTTCACTCATTTATATATTCTACAGTATTTTATTGTATGTCTAATTGTTTGTTTTTAGGTCTGATGTTTTTTTCCCTTCAGCTGTTTTTAAAGTGCTTTATAAATAAAGTTGGATCGGATTTATTTATGTATTACACAATTTTATTATATGTTTTATTATGATGATTTTTTTTCAGCTTTTGTCATTGTTTTTGAAACACGTTATAAATAAAGTTGGTTCGGATTGGATTTCTTTATTAAAAAAAGTTTGCGGTAAGGCTAAAGGTCATGTAGGGGTCAGTGTGTCGCGCCGTGCGTGGGAGAACGTGGAAGAAACGTGGGAACTGTGCTGAGGGAACACGCGAGAAGAACGGGAAGGAGTTAGCAAGCTAATATTTGAGGAACACACGCGAAACGTCAAGCTCAACACACCTGTGTTAGCTCTGCGGCTTCCCAACGGCACGAGAGACTTTGAAGCCTTGGAAAAGTGGCTGTTGTGTCAGCCGTAAAGAGGAACGAACACCCTGAAAACGAAGCGTCGAAAAGGTAACACCCCACTTCACAAGTTTGTTGGTTTCACTAGAAGTAAACACGTGTCGCTGGACAGGGCGTTGGATACTTTTGTTTGTTGTTTGTCTTGTTGTGCTTGTAAACATCTGCAGCTCAGTCATTGTCTCAGTCTCCTCTTTGCTGGAGGAACTGTTTCATCCTTGGCTGTGTTATCTATTCACTGGCAGTCTCCCTAATTCCTGATGCTTTCTCCTTGACCTTGTTCACTCTTTCTTGACTGAAGCTTTTACTAAGCGCACGTGAATTATTTAAATAATATTGCCTTATAAATTATATTTACCACATAATGCATTTGTGTCTGTGACTCGTTGCGCATTCAGACAAGCAAGGTCAATGTTTATTTGTAAGACTTTGTGTAAGAGTGAGCCACTGTGGCTCTTTGGATAGATGTGTGTGAACATAATGCAAATACTTAAATGGTTTTCCAACAAATTCAGTGCTTTGAAAGCGCTGGCTGTAAGAGGGGATGAATGCACTGTGTGAAGCCGGTGCACATGAATGTGCACATGTACATCAAAATCCTCCATCAGTCACAAGACATGCATGTACACACTGCTTGTTTACGCACCCAAGTCATTCACATACACCCTGGAAGTGTGCATATACACGTCCAAGACATGCATTCACACACCCAAAGCAATTATATTCACAACCAAAGACTTCACATAACCTTTTTAATAGCCATTAAATGGCGCCTCACCCTTCACTTCCAGGTGTGTTGGAGAACTCTTGTAGCCTCCATTTTGCATCAAAACTAAACAAAAGATGTTTAGTTTGGCCATTAAAACATGGTGGTCCAGCCTCGGTAGAGAAGACCCACACTTGATGTAAATCAGGGTTCTACCCAAAGTGGAACATTGTTCTTTTTACACCATGTTATATTCTTGAGTCATTTTAATACCTTCACAAATGACCTTGACACAAGATATTTAAACTCAGAGACAACCCAATCACAGAGATAACACTCTTGTACAGTTGTTTATGTCGATGAAATTGATGCACTTCTGCAAGCAGCCGTCCAGTTGCCCCAGCCCGGCCTTCCAGATATGGTTATGCTAACGTCATGGTTAGTTCTTGGAATCTAATGGAAAGCGTGACGCTGCTGGGGATGGTTTTCATTTTGGAGCTTGGTCCCAAAACAACGTTTTTTTGAACATTTGATCTGGCATTATTACACAAGTTAATATAGTCAAAATACCGTTACGCTGATTGAAAATTAGCGAAACGGTCCCAATTTTGCGTGTCGGCTGCAAATCACAGCGGAACGGGCCGATACACTACCATGCGCTAGCTAGAAGCCTGTGTAAATGCAAAAGGCTCATTCTCTGGCCTTAGCCTATACAACTGCGAGGTTACCCTGGATTAGTCTGTTGCGAAAACATCAAACCCAGGATGAGAAGGTGCGGCTTGTCCTGGAAAGTGCTTTTTGAAGTAGACCCTGAGGTCGATCACAGATTTACCGATGAAGACATGGAGAGGACACGTGTCGCCAAGCGAGAGAGAAACGTATGAAGAGGCGAAACGCTTGGAAAAGCCTGCCAGATAATTGCATAAGTAGCTTAATGTAAATTCTTACACAGCTCACTTGAGCATAAAAACTGTTTTTATACCATTCTGTACCGTTTTACGTAAACTTTAAACCGAGGTTGGTGCCTTTTGACTATGCTCAAATTCCATGTAACTAAACGGGTATGCTAAAAATAAAACACTTTGTTGTTTCATAGTAGTTATTTGTTTTTGCAAATGAGCTCCTCGCTTACCACTGCGCCACTGAAATCGTCATATTTTGCAGTTTTAAAGAGTTGCCTCTCATGTGTTCGGTCCAATCACATGAGGAAATGCTGTAACGCAACATGAGTTTTTCTACTGCGACAATGGAAGGGAATGTGTTTTGTGAAAACACATTGTGACAATCTTCTTAAATTTAGCACGATCTTCTGTGATTAATATTTTTATAGAGTGACGTGTGTGTGCTATAGCAGCTTATGGCAGTAGAAGTCATTGCGGTCCGCTGCATGCAGTTGTTGTGAGAGTTGTGGCCTGTATTAAAGTCAGCTGAATTGAAGATAACATTTCTACAAAGCTTCTGCACCTGTTCGTTGATATCCAAAGATATCGCACACAGTTTGGATAGTGTGGCAAATCATGCATTTTATTTAGATTTTCCACATCTCCATTTGAATATAATAAAAGAAAACATAGTCCCTCTGTGGTGAGTTCACTGCCTTTTGCTGTGTGAAGCTGAATTTTGGATACCACCACCAGATAATCAATACATCTCATGCACGTACTTGTCAGGAGCGTCATCATCTAAATCACTGTCCACAGTCCTTGTTTCTGACTTAATTGAAACCACCTCTGCAACCTCAGCCATTTATAGTCATCTCAACGGCCGCAATAGTATTACATAAATGTTTTGATCAAACCTCTGACGGCAATACGAATATCAGTCATTATGAAATCCATATAAGAATTAAAATAACATTGAATCACATGTTGACAGTGATGGGGAACTGAACGGATTGAGCAGCAGGATTAACAAAACCTTGTTGTTTAGCCTGGTCTGGAACTGCAAACAATAAATTGCCACTGCAACAGGCCACAGCTGATGGTACGCAATTTGTATTGTATGTTTTTCATATGAGACGGAACTTCTCGTGACTTGCTGTATTTTTTCAGTCTGTAAGTTATTGGATTTTGTAGAGGTTTAGCGTGAGCCGTCATTAGCCGACCGAGAAATTGAAGTGCATCCAAAATGATCCTACACAAGTATGTTCGCTGCTTGCCTTTTGCTCAAAGATTGTTCTGCCGGGACACTCTTATATTGCACATGAGCTTCAGCAAATTTGTTTCCTCTGCATAGAAGCACTCTCTTACTGTCTGGAAAATTCGCCATCGTAATAGAAATCAGCCAAGGTGCAGATGCACTTGGCTTTTAAAGGGAATGGGAGATAGCACTGTGATTGATTTATTCTTAGTGACACCCAAACACTCATATTATATTTAATAGGCTAAACACAATCCCTTTGAACAATACACCTGCCGCTGTGATGCAATTAATGGTCCAGTCCTGTGTGAAATCAAGATTCAATGTAATATCAATATTCATATAAAATTTTTAGTGAATGATTTGGATCTTGAGTTACCACCAAGATCATAAACAAATGCGGCAAAGATAATAGAAACATTAAACCCTATATTGAATCAATAATAATAAAAATAACAATTGTATGTGTGGCAAATTTGAAATGAATAATAACGTGAACCTGAAAATCGTGTGAGCGTGGGCACAGCTCGTGTCTGAACGTGGGCGCAGTTCATAATTTCCTGCATGAATCAGCTGTGATTCCAGCTGCATGTTAATGTGAGATGAGCTTGTTGCGACCAGTGCAGGCAGGATAGAAACGTGCTGAGTGGCTACTCTACACATGGGCTCAGCGGGAGACTCACGGTTGTATGCGTTGATGAAATGCGAAGTCTCCGCGGTGTCGTAGATGAACTGAACCCTGGTAATCTTCCACACCTCGATGCCCTTGTCACGGAACTCCTAAAACACACACACACACGTGTCACACCGGGCTTTTCTATACTGCAGGTTGTCCCACACTCAGCAGAAAATAAAGGCCAGGATTTCCATTTACTGATAGGTAATTAAAATGACTTCATATTCATCTGCTGAGTCACTCACCCTTAGTGTAACCATTCACTAAATGTGTATATCTGTCTTAAATTTGGATTAATTAACGGTTCATTCAGTTTTTTTGATCAGTAAAAATTGACTCAATGTGATGGTACAATCTTAAAATGTACATATGTGTGATGAATGCTGATGGATTGTTGTTTTTTTTATTGCACATAACGGTTTACTGTGCGTTTTCCTCGCCCACCTTAGTGAAGTAGATGCGGAGAGTGTAGGCGTTGTTCTTCCAGGTTATGTGGATTTCTGACTCTGTACTCCCGCATTTCCCCTCGATTTCTGCCCCGCGGGGCAGAGTGAAAGCCGCCTGCTCGGTGATCAGCTGCAGACAGAGAACAAACACGAGAAAATGTTGACAAATATGGATAAATAATGGACTGAAATATCTAAAGTGAAATATAAAGTTCTGATAACGACATAGGTTTCACTTTTCATGATGGTGCGCTGTAATGCGTCGTCAGCATTTTCCGCACGACTACACACTGCAAAATTACTTTAGAAAATGCAGTTTTTATGTAATCCAAATACATTTCTATCACGAGGGAGCAAAAGCGGTCAATTCAAATTAATGTTAAAATACTTTTAAATGTAAAAATGTATATTTGTATACCAATGCGACCACGTTTGACGTCTGCAGCACAAAGTGACATTTCACGCAGATTGCACACTTGAATTGGCCTTTGCCTTAATTCTTTTTTTAAACGGTTCCTATGTGTTGAAATATGCACAGTGGGGCTTCTTACGTCTATCCCATTGAGCGCAAGCACGTCATATGGCACAAGGAATCTCACGGCGAACTCCACCATCAGGCATGTTGTGCCGTTCTCCCGCACTGCGAAGATGGCTTTGTCCGGGTTGTCGGAAAGACCAGACAGGTTTTCCCCTTCCTGCTCTGCCAGCACCACGGACAGCGCCAGCACACCTGCAGCCCAAACCAGGAGAGAGCCAACTCAAAACTTGGAGGTGGAAGGGAGACCGCAAAACGTGCAGACACAGCAGAAACCATGGCATAAAGGGCCAGACTGAGTTTAGCTGAAGGTCTGCCACATCTTCACATCACCACTGGTTCTTCACAGCAAAGTCAGAAGCTGGTGGACATCACAGGAGAATGACATCTGCAGTATCAGGGGAAGAACAGCGCCCAGTGGGTCTGAACAACGTTACAAAGTCTGATTCCGTTTGAACCACTTATAAGAGTCATATGACGAGGAAATGAGGAACGTGCCAATTCACAACCACACGCACACACACGTTATTGTACAATATTCTTATTGAGGACACTCATAGTCATTCCATAGCCCTTTACCATAATCTTAACCATTACAACGTAATACCCAACTCTGTCCCGAAAACCAAGTCTTAACCCATAAACAGCCAGAATGTGATGACACGGCACATTTTCCTCACTTTCACAAAATGTCCTCGCTTTCTTTTCTGTTTAAGTTTTTTTGTCCTCACAAAGGTGTATGTACAAGCACGCACGCACACGCGCACACACACACTCACTGCAGTAAGGAGTCACGACATACGCGCGCACACAGACACACAGACACACACACTCCCTTACCGAACACGGTGAGCAGCAGAAGTCGGGCGCTCTCCGTGGTGCTGAAACCGAGTCGTCCCATCTCTGTCGGCTTCCCCAGTGCAGAAAAAGGAGCTAAATGTCCGGGCAGCTTGTGCTGAACCCACGGAAAGAAAGAGGGAAGAAAAGAGGTGGAAAGGGAGGCGGGAGAGAAAGAAACAGAAAAGAGAGAGAGTGTGTGTGTGTGTGTGTGTGTGTGTGAGAGAGAGAGAGAGAGAGAGAGAGAGGAGGGATGCCTCTACTCAGCGCTCAGAAGTCACGCTCAAATCATCGTGAATGCAGCAAAAATGTCCCCAGGTTTAACGTGAGATCCGGGTGACGTTACAGAAGCAGCCGGCACCTTGGAGTTCTGGATATCCGAGCCGGCCTCCCTCCCCAAGGTTGACAGGTTGTTAAACCAGTGAACGCGACAGGACTGCGCTCCTTCCACACATGAAAGAGAAAGTCCATCAACTAAATGTGTCTCTTGTAAGAAAGGACTCGCCATGCGCTGTTTGTTATTCCCGCAGTGCTGTAGTCTCCATCTCTGTGGAAGCAGCTGTATGGGCTGAAACGATCTGTGGAGGGAAACGACGACAGCAACCCCCTCCCTCCCTCCCACTCTCAACTTCTGCGACGAGAGTGGGTGAGGAAGACAGCTGCAAAAATCCTCTTTATCGTTAAAATCTTTCGTAATCTCGCCTTTTTTTGTATGAAGACAATGTTGTTGCGTTTGCCTCCAAGCTTGAACTGTTTCTAAACGAATCTTGAATATAATGAGCAATTTCACAAGTTGTGACAAGAGCGAACCTGCAGTTATACAAATAAATACATTCCTGGTGTGTGGAGAGACCAGATAGTCCAAACAGCACTTGCTGTACCCTCTATCAATCTCTTTGTCACACACAGAAACATTGCTGCCCAACAGCATGTTCATTTTATGCACTAGATTCAGATTTGATCGCGTAGGAAATCTAAGAAATCAAAATGACACAGATGTGTGAAAAGTACAACACAGCACAGTAAAATGCTACGATGGCACATCACCCCTCCACCCTTGATGTAACCCCCACCTCTTCCAAGAGGAGTGGCAAAGGCTGCTTAAAACCGACGCAACCATCTATCCTGAAACGAGAAGTTTCATGACTCTGTCGCTGCAGTAGCGTGTATTTCAGACTTATAGAGTTGCTGCTTCAGTCTCTCTGTTGGTTATATCTGGGTTAAACGTTTGGTGGAATCAGGTCTAAACGCCACACTGATGTCCTGAGACTAGGTGTGGATACGCACAAACACTTTTACGCACGGTGCACTGTGGCTTTTAAGAGTTTGTCATTTTGAAATTAAAGTCAAACTCGCACTTGACGGAGCTGATGCTGTCGATGCTGGGTTTGCTTCCAACCTGTGGATGTTTATTACTTTGGGGGAAAGTTTCAGATCGCGGAATTCGACCTGAAGTCAAAACCGGATCTTCCTCCGAATCTTTCGTGTCTTTTTGAAATTCCGGGGACGTGAACCGACGCAAGAGCTTGTTGCTCAACACTGAAAAAGTCGTTGTTGAAGTGGCAGAGGTCGGGCTCAGTTGAAGTGGCTCAGCTTTGCACGGAGACGCGTCGCGCCTCCTCATGGTCCTGGATTTACGCAAAGGCACCAATGTGCGCTCCGGGGGTGTGGGGCTGAGGATACTGGTTGGTAGACTGCATCTTTTTTTGTAATAGCTGTCATGAAACCTGCGCACGCCAAAGTCGAGTAGTTTCGATGTTTCTGTTCCAGATTCTCTCTCAGTTTTAAGAATAGGAGTCAGTAAGATGCCAAGTGCCGAAGGCACATTAAGTTTGGACATGTTTCTGTTGGGGCGAGGTGAGAAGAAAATAGAGTTTTGAGTGTCGCAGCTCTGTGTAAGAGGAGGGAGGCGGTCATCAAAGGTGGTCAGCCTGTCACAGGTGTGTTTATAGGTGGGAGAATGGTCAGGAGTCCGCGAAGGCAGTGTGTGGGTCAGGACTCCAGAGAAATCCAGCTCTTGAAGAGGCGAGGATGAACAGTCATTCTCTCTTTCAAACTCCTCTATTGAGTCCATCGATGGTAACCCACTCTTTGTCCTAGGCCGTGTCTGCCACGTGCACCTTTGAAAGCGTATGCAGTCTGCATGGCTACATGTTTGGAGAGCCTCAAGTTTGTTCGCTAACTGTCCAACTTTCTTCTCAATCGTGTCTCTTTCACCACCATTCCTCAAACCAAGTCGCGGCAGAGCGTTTCTCTGAGCGTCACTGTCACACTCGCGGCTCTTCTTTGAGTTGTTCGTGAGCGCAAAGATGCACTCAGTGTGGCCCAGAAACTTCGCCACTTCAACAGCAGAGTTTCCAACTTTATTCTGCCTGTCAATCTGAAGACCCAGTCTCTTGAAAGCTCTCACCAGAAACTCAACCACGGCAGAGCGACCTGCTACTGTGGCGTACATCAGCGCAGTGTTGCCCCAGGAGTCTACGACCTCGGGGTCTGCGTTGTTTCGGACCAGGATCTTCACAGCATCCAGGTAGCCTTTCTCACACGCGTGACTGAGCGCAGTGCGCCCGTCGCCGTCTCGACAGTTGACGCGGGCGCCTCTCTGTAGCAACAGCTCTACAAACTTAGAGCGCGCCTGGGCGTCAGGTAGCAGCACAGAGGAGATGAGGGGCGTCTGTGCGCTCTCTGTCCTGTAGTCCACGATCTCACCATCCAGCGCGTCCAGAACAAACCTCGCCAGGTGGACTTTATCCTTCGACATCGCCTCCAGGAGGATCCGGGTGCCCGTCTGCCCGCTAGACTCACCGGGAGCTTTGTGCATGATTCTGAGATGGCGTTTACGAGATAAATGTCATGCCTCTGTAGTTAAGAACGAGTTTGGAAATGTCTCCATCCCAAAGATTTGTGGTAAAACAAACCCATCACCTCCGTTATATAGTGAAGAGGGAAGCCGCGCGGTTGCCTGGCAACACAGACATAATTACTATGCTCTGTTTGCCTTTCTAATGGAAATACGCCGCTTTTAATAACAATAAAGAGCAGGAGCCGCCTGTGTTCATGAGTGGTTTGGTTTATGGAGCCACTCCATACATGTTGAATGTGATTAGTCAGCAGTGGTCATTGTTTAGTCAGTAAGTATGTGGGTGGCGTGTGTGCGCGCGCTGCGCCATCGTTGTTGGCAACAAATGCATTCAGTGCGACTCAAATTGAAATGATAATAATAAAGAAGATCAAGTAGAGACTGAAGGGAGAACGATTGTTGGAATGAGGAGAAAAAAAACATTTATTCTTCCTTAAAAATTGTTCCAACACAAGCACTGAATTTCCAAATATTCTTGCCATGGCAGTTATTTATTTTTGTGTTTAAATAAAACGTTTCCTGCCCAAATAAAGGAATGCATGTCAAACACCAATAGAAAAATAACAGAATAAGAAAAACGCAAATGAGCCACATGCTTCAGTCCCATTTTACACCTGGTTTTATTGGTACACATACTATAAAACAGTATTAAAGGAGCTGGATAACAACAGTATTTTCATTGCTATAAGTTCAACAAAGTTCAACAATACAATATAAATACAAAAACGCGCACAGAATGGTTTGTTGACAAGCTACAGTTCATATAGAAAACAGAGGAGATACAGGCGAACCCGAGGAACTTAAAATCAGTGACATTGCTGTGCAAAAATAATCTGCTTTTTAGACAAACTAGAGAGCTAAAGGTTACATGTAATCACACAACATAAAACATTCAACTAGTGCAAAAAAGCCTCTAAAAACATAATCTTAAACTACACATATCTAATATATAATATATATTCATTTATATATCTTCATATAAATAACCCCTTAATTTGGCATTTTATCATTCATAAAATAATTTAAACTTCCTACCAGACACAGAGTGGCACATATGAAAGCGATGGAAATAAAGTTTAAAAGCACTTTTTTCTTTTTTACTCATTTATCTAGATATGTGGTGAGAGTTTTATACTGTGTTGTGCGGTGCATTAAGGGCAGACTGGGAAAAACAAACAAGAAAACCCAGTGGTTGAAAAATGTATTTCCCCCAAAATCTCCAACAATCTCCAATCTATCCCCAAGCCCTTGAATGACAGAACACAACTGGTCAAAAAGTAAATGAAACTACATACATTCCAGTATATACAAGAATATCCCCTCTACCCTTTAAGTGGGTTACAGCAGAACAATAATAATAATCTTAACAAAATGCCAAAATACCTCAAGGTGCTTTTATATCCCCACATTTCAGTGTGTTGTCATATCAATAGAATAATGTGTTTTTTGTCATTTGGTTGGTCTTTGTGTTGCAGTATAATTACCTGGCTTGGTTTTATGTGCACAATACAACAGTACCCACAGGATTAGTTTATTTATTTCCACATCATATCTCTCTCCCTGCAGCAGCAGCTTTTGTGTCCAGCAGTGCTTTGGCTGATTACAGCTTCTGTAGTTTAACAAAATGCTGCTAGCTTTTTTTCTTTCTTTTTTCTAAAGGAGGCATTGTGGAACATGAGGGGGAAATAGGCCTCATCTGAAATCCCCTGTGTGGATTGTGTAGCAGCCATGTAACGGGTTTTGTTATAGATCTGCTGTAATTATTGTGTGATGTCCCCTGACCAAAGGTGAGCAGGGACACAATGAGAATTTAGGTTTCTAAGGTGAGAGTCAGGAAGCTATTAAGGGGGCACTTCATTATAAGTGAGTGGGAGACTGACAGGATTAGATGGCACTGACTTGTGTCAGCCCAAGTTTTTGTTTGACGGTGAAATGCCAGTCAGTTAAAATGAGGAGCTATTACAGCTGAATTAATTAGTTTTAATAAGTATGGATTCAGTCTGTTGCCAGTGTATTACAGCTTTTGCTTGATTTGATTAATGCACGTAAGTTTCTTATTCTTCCTGAGCCTACTGGTAGATGTTCAGTTCATTTGCCTTTGTATCATTTCATTGAAGGCGTACAAATCCACAGGGGTTGGTTAGTATTACTGTAATACTTTAACCTATACGTTTATCAACTAATACTGGAAAATAGGTGTTACATTTGTTTATTTGCATAGTACACAGGGTTTCAAAGTCCAAATTAGATGTATAAAATATTAGATTAAGATTTTTGCAGTTGAAGACATAAATCGAGCAAAGTAATTACTGTTATACACCACTTTAAGGTCACGTGAGACACCTATTTCGTAAAATCTCAGGTACATCCTCATGTATAAGGTAGAAATCTGACATAACACCATTAATCCTTGCGATCTCTTTACAGACTTCTGACTGCACACAACAATAAATATTGCAATTTGATTAGAGTCCTTGCACTGTGCAGTACACGGGGGTCTAACAAGTCTACTGTAACACTGGTCAACAACAAAAAGTCAAACACTTGTTTGTGAAACTTGAACTTGCATTGTAGGGTTAAGTGACAGAACTTTGTGTCTCCTTCATACAGTAATTTCTTTTAAAAAATACATTCTTACTGAAATACAGAATTCTAGTACTGCTACATTTTCCACATTGTTATGACGGGCTGTTACGTACAAAGTGCTCAGGACAGGACTGGTGTGTAGCATACAGTGTATTTCACAAAGTTTATTCATTTGTGCTGTAAAATGACAAATCTTCATATACTCCTCCCCTCACCTAACGCAGTACCTGGAGCAGTAAATTGTGTACTGACTAAAAAATAAAAGTACAAAAAAACAGGAACAGATGCCCACTTCAATCTAACCCATGAGCGAACACGTGTGTGTGATAGAACATTTTGATTAACAGACGGTGGAGGAGGGTATGCGCCTGACTCTGTCGCTAACTCTTTAAAATAATCTTTTTTTTTTTAATAAGTGGTTGAATCCCAGCAAACAGTGGTAAGCACCAGTGGCTCAGTGTAATAAAGTTAGTGGGTGGGGAACAGTTGCAGAGAACAGGGAGTGCAGATGAATGAATAAAAACAATGGTGGAGAAGACTAACGTGTATGTGTGTGTGTGAACATGGCAGAAAAGAACAGAGACAGTGATGAAGGCAGGGTTTTTGTCTCTGGTTGTAGAGTACTGTCCACGGTGTGTGTGTGTGTGTGTGTGTGTGTAGGAGTATACATGTGTGTTTGTGTCTCAGTCGCTCACACCACTGTGGCAGGCCTGCGGTCCATCTCCTCCTCCAGCTTCACCATCTGCTGCATGTCCTTGGCCTTTAAGGGACAATCAAACACGTTACAATTTACATTAAATGTACACACACAAGATCCGCTAAGATGTCACCTACTATAAAAGCTAAGGATTACGAGCTGGAGTGAAAACACAGTGGAACAGGTTGTGAGCTGGCTGTTTGTGCTTAGTAATAGCTGGTGAGTCATGGTGATGAATGACACAAGCTGCTGGTTGGCGCAGGCGACACCCCGAGAGCTGCAGACTAAAAAATGAGAGACTGGGATTGTAGAATACAAAAGGGAAATGAACCACTCTTCGTAAAATGGTTTACATTTTCTGATGGGCTTGTCATATTCTTCTTCTTGGCTTTACTCAGTGCTGCTAACTGCTGCTCATTGCAGTAACGATGGATTTCAATAGGCTTAGCAGAAAACTGAGGTGTCAAAATGAGTAACATGGGGTGGCAGGGAAAGAGGTGGAGTTGAGTGAGATGGAGATGCCTACCTTGAACCCCTTTGTTTGCATGGTGTGATTTCAAAAGCTGTGCCAGAAGAAGCAAATCATAACAAACATGAATATGTAAAACAAGTACAGGTGACAAATGACAAAATAAAAGGTTGAGATGGAAACATGAGAACTCCATACTCTGTGATGGTAAATTCTTAGATATGCACTTAAGTGTTTACTCCTTGGAGCACCCCAGCTTTGTTTTTCAGCAATACTGATGTCACTTCCTGTGAAGCAAATCTAACTACAGTTTACATCATATCCGATTTAAAAATAAATACATAAAAATACAGTCATTTTCTTGGAAAGAACTCAGCTAGAGAACTGCAGAAGTCCCTTGCCACTAGTCCTGTTTATACTTAAAAGGCCAGTGGAACAAGAAAGTTCATAAACAGATGTTCAGTTTATGCAGGAAATTAGTTCAACGAAAGTTGACATTTCAATGAATACAGAGTTCTTTCTTTAAAAACAAACTCAATCTATGGTACATCAGCAGTGATTTGTACCTGCTCATTGAACTTCTCCAGTTTCTCCAACTGTTCTCTCTGGTTTTTCTGTAGCTGCTCCATCTCCTTCTGTTGCTTCATAGCCAGCTGCAGACACACGAATACAGAACCAATGATGAGTTACTTTTTATTCATGGACTGAAATTGTAACTTTTACAGTCAATAGCTGTGTTATGATTCTGAAAAGGACATGTCTTGTTTCATGGATATAGATTGATGGAACTGCCATACACTGGAGGTGCAGCCTGTTAACCACGCAGGGATTAAAGGTAAGAATCTCTAATGTATTTGTTTAAACTACTAAACTAAAACCCACCCTCTTTCTTTCATCCAGGAACTTCTTGGTGTTGCTGCTATTTAACTCCCTCACTCTCCTAATGAATGAAAAGAGAACAGGTGTTTTAGATATCGTGAGACAGTCATCGCGTGATAATTCAACAGTACATTTTGTGTCCGTGTGACCCACCTTTCTCTCTCTGCCTTGTTTTTGATGCTCTTGTCCTGGCTGATAGCTTTGCTGTTTTCCATGGACATCTTGGCCTGGCTGGCACGCATCTCTTTGCTTTGCCTAAAATTGTCGAAAAATACGACACAGTTTACAGAAAAACAACGCGTTTAGAGACCGCGCTTGTCGCTGAAGGCAGCAGAAAGGTAACCGATGCTTCGGTTTAACCTCTCACCGTTCATGGATGAGTTTGAGCTGCACGGTCTGCTGCTCCTGAACAGTGGTTAGGAGTTTCTTGAGGTGTTCACATTGCTGAGTGACATGGCCGTCCTTTATCTCCTGCTCCTCACTGCTGTGACTGCTGCTCAGCTCCGACCACTCTTTGGTGTGCTGCGCTGTGATGTCCTTCACCTGCACACATACACAACAGTTAATTCTCCACAGCTATGTGGAAAAGGATGGGTGGTTTTTGGGATAAGACAGGAAGTCAGTGAAGTGTGACCTTGGCTTTATGATCAGTGAGTAGTGTTTGAATCTTATCTTCTGTCTCCTTCTTCAGCTCTTGACAGTTGTTTTCACTGTAAGGAAAGCACATAAGTATATGTGACAATCTAAAATATAAACATCTGTGATTATGAAGTATTTAAAGTTTGCATGAGACCAGTCTCTAGCGGTGGGGTGGGGGGCATCAATACAGTGAAATATTGCAGTATTATATTACAAATAAACAAACCTTTTTTGTGGATTAGCATTAAAAAATCTATTGAGTTTCAGTCCACTAGATGGTGCCACATGCTCACTCTCACTAGACGTGTTGTGTGAGTATATCGCAATATCGTGATAATATCGTGGCGTCTCTGGCGATTCCCACCACTACCAGTCTGGCGGCTTCCATTTAGCCGAATCTATCCTAGTTGTGTGTATGACTTCATCTAATTTAAATTATGCTATAGAACCTTCTAGAAGTACTTCTTTGTCACTTACCCACGTTTCTTGATGGCTTTTTCTAGTAGTTTCTCCAGGGATGTCTTATCCTTGTCGTGCAGAGACACCATCTTTTCCATCTGACCACAGTGAGCCTTCTGCATTGTATTTTGATCCTGTTGAAAAAGAAAAAGTATCATCTGCATCAAGAGAGGCAGTTTTAACTAGTATCAACTGAATATTTGATGATATATTGAGTAGTAAGTGTGCAGTCTGCTAACAGATGGGTCTGGCCTGGATGTGATGATTATACATGTAGTACAAAATAGGATTTAACACCGTCATAATTAATCAGCCACTGTGGTGTCTGGGATGAGCTCTGGTCAAAGGAAAAAGCAACTTTAGCAAGTCTAATTTCATATGAAACATTAATTATGTGGCTGCACAATCTGTGTGTAACGGACAGATTGTGTGTTTCTCTTTGTGTGTGCAAACAAATACAGGGATGAAGCAGATGAAAGGTGTAACCGGCCCCCTGGCTCAGTTTCTGTCCCTCTCAGCATCAATTACCGTGCAGAATAAGCATAAGCCTCTTTCGCTTCGTGAACAGACAGGTCTGCATTAAATCAATCACCAACCTTCAAATGTTTCTTCTTTAAAGCACCAAGCTCCTTCTGTTGCTTTTTAATCAATTTCAGGTACGTCTGCAGTGGAAGGAAAGCATTCTTAGTTCTCTTGTATACCTCACATAGAAAAGAGCTGCAAGCTCTGTTACAATGGCTCTGTAAAGGCATGTTTATACAAAAGAAATAATTTTAAGAAGTAAAGTTCAATTCTGGCTCAAAATTAGTAGAGATAGCGGCTGTGTAAAAGAAACACATTTGAGTAGAACCATAATAAAAACCTGTTTACAGCAACCTTACATTAAATTTTTTTGGCTACTCTATATTTGATCATTGCCAACAGATATGCAGCACTGTATTGGGAGTTAGAAGTTTGGATACTGACCTTCATTTGCTTTAATTCATCAATGCTGACATGAGGCACGAGTGCAGAGTCTGTAACGGCAGGAAAAAAAGCCGTAACTGACAGCGTAAGCTACATATGTATGCGTTGAATGTGTATGTTTTAAGCGCGTACATACCCTTCTTGTTTTCTATGTTATTCTGGGCAGCGTTGGAGGACTGGGCCATGTCTGAGCTGGCTTGTGGTGTCACACTAGCCTTCACAGTGTCCCCTTTACCCTTTCCCTTCTTGTCATTCTTTGAGCTTCCGCTGGGAACGTCCGCTATGTCATTCTGCAGCAGGGAAGGATGGATTTAAGTGGAATGTCATGATGCTTTCATTGCACCAGTGGTGATTAAGGAGTAAAAAGCATAGTTGTAGCATTGTAGTAGTAGTTTTTTATCCTGTCTATTAGAAGTCTTCAAATAACTACAGAAGTTGTTGGACTCATTCTCAAGATTCAGGTGTGTGTTTAATGCGTGTACCGTGTCAATGCCCAAAGCTTTCATCTGGTCAGCTCTCTTCTCCGCTATGGTCAAGAACTTCTTTGGGTCAGAAAGAGCGTCCACAATTGCTAAAACACACAAATGGATTAGTTAGTATGAGGAAAACCGACATGATTTGAAATGGGTTGGAAAAATTGTGGTTAGTCAAATGTGTTCAACTATTCCTCATGACAGAGTTTTATTTCAAGCTTACCAAAATCAAGGTACATAATTCAGCAAAATAAAGTTATCTGAGCAAAGTCACTTTGAAGAGTGATCTCTGAAGTATTTAAACAGTATCTAAAAAAGTAAGGCAGTGTATAAAGTGTTGATTCAATCCCTCAGCCCCTGAACAGTATCAGAAAATCTATCAACCCTCTGCATGAACAACAGCCTCTTAATGCTGAGAAAGTACACTAATCAATACTGGAGTAGGATCTTGTTTAAACACACAGCTTAAGGATTTTATTTTGAAGTCCAATGCTGCATGTCTGTTAGGGAAGTGATTCTGGCAGCAGCAGCTCTTACAGCAGAGAGCTAATGGTTACAGTAATGGTTCCTCAGTGTAAGCCCCGTGGCTTTATTTAATGACAACTCGATTGCCCTGTTCATTTGTATACTTCTGCCTCTTTTAAAATGCAGATTCACTGTCATCATCATTTGGAACATCATACGATGTTCAAACAGCACAATGGAAAATGAAGAGAAGGCTATTCTGCTTTTGTTTCTATTCTCCCCAAAGGCAACAGAGGCTCCGTCCTCATCAGCCATGAATAAATTGAAGCAGTAAAACAAAGTATGTGGATGTGAAACAAACCTGTAATCAGGGTTTCCACAAGTTCTTAAAACATCTAAATCAAGGACATTTCAAAGAATCCCCAATTACAGATTAAGGCTGATCACTAGTTTTATTATGATAGTAATTAGTAGGCATCACAGACAGTAACTTAAAAGAGGCATGAATCTCATTCAGGGATAGCAGACTGGTCTCTAATGCAGGTGCAGAAAGAAGCCCATAGCTGTAAACACTAATTAAGTTAAAAAACATTTAGTATTTAAGTTTTTTACTGACCCAAACTTTAAAAGGACTTGTTTAATTCCTTAAATTAACCTCTGTGTGTGTGTGTTCCTGTTTTCCTCACCTCCAAAGCCGTCGGGCACGTAGGTCTTGAGGATGATTTGGCAGAAGATGGTGGGCAGCGATAGGGGTTTGTTGCCCTCATTCCTCAGAGAGATGTGGCGGTAACCAGCCTGTAGGCCATCCAGAGGCAGGATGCGCTGGCCAATCAGCTTGTTGTTGTCATCATAGACTGCAATCCGCAGTACTGCAAGATCTGGTAAAATCACCTAGGAGGGGTGGATGATGGGAAGAGGGAGGATGGGAGGGAGAAGCAACAATAATTAAAATAGTCTTAATAAAGTACTGGGAGACGAATGTAGGCAGAAGGTGCAGACGTCGGTTAGGAGTTGGTCTGATTTGACAGTTGACAAGCAACGTAATATTTTGCAGGCACTGCAATTAAACGGCATCATTTAAGGCAAAGGTCAAGGATGAAACTGCAGAGGACACCATTAGGGGACAGTCAGACTGTGACAGCAGAGCAACACGCGGCATATCTGGGACTGAAGACCGTTTTCATATCCAGTACAAATCCAGAGAGTGGAGTGTATCTTGTAGAGTGTGTGTAACGTGGGTGCGTGCACACCCTTGGACAAAAAAACAAAAAAACAAGCATCTTAACAGGCCTTGTGTGTGGAGATAAGTAAACGTGAGTGGAGGATGATTAATACCTAGACAGAGAGGACGGTAAGAGATAAGGCCGAAGTATACTCACTGGGGATAAATGGTTGAAAGCACCACTGGTGTGTAATTTTTAGTAAACAGCCTTGCTGATGCACTGTGTGTGCGAGTGCTGCTGCTGGTGTGTATTGTTTGTTCTGAGTCATCTTCTTGACAATGCTGTGCATGCATGAATGCAAAAGGTGTGGCAGTATTTCTGTGTAGATGTGAGAGTCTTGCCGGCAGCTCTGCTCATGATGCCCCTCTGTGATAGCACTGTGTGTGTGTGTGTGAGAGAGAGAGCAGAGCAGAGCAGCACTGCGGCAGGCTGTGATTGATGGTGTGTGTTAGAAAGCTGGAGTCACAGTCATGGCTGAGAGACTCCTCATTCTGCTGAGAGCAGCACTATTGCTTGCAAACTCGCACTCACTGGCTGACCACATCTCCCGTCTTACTCCTTTTCTTTCTTTTCCTCTACCTAATTGTTTTTTTTCCCGTTGTCCCTTTCTTCCTGCTGTCCAGAGTTGCTTCCCCATTGTCTGCGAGTCATGCATTTGAGTCCAAAAGTGACAGTGATGTCAAATTTTGGAACTTTACTGTAATTATGTTCTTTCTATTTGGTTGTTGATTTTGCAATTGAATTATCCTTATTTCTAAAATTATCTCAGCTCCTTTCCATGATACTACGTCTGTGTCTTAGTACGACCACATTGTCTATTTCCCTTTGCTTCTTCCTCCTGTTGTGTTACCGCTGTGCTTTCATTGCAGTGCAGACAGCCTTCGAATGTGCGCTGCACATTAATTTTACGTCACTGTATCCACTTTCTTCCCCTGTCGCCCCACCTCTGGTTAAACCAGCTCTCTCTTCTATTTCACTACCTTTCTGAAGACGAAGGGTTCCTCGTTGTAGGCAGGGTTAAGCCCATTGTTCATCACCATGCGTGTGCGAAACTCTTTTCTGATGGTGTCCGTCGGCAGCCCGTACATGTCCACTTCAACATATGTGCCAATCTTCTTGTCTGACAGGAACTGACCAGAGAACACCTGACAAAAAAAGGATTATTATTTATTTTCCCCTGTAATTGGAGCTTCTTTTTTTTTGATCCAGCAGGATTATAATAGAGTAGCAACTGCATTTGGAGTAATCAAAATTGAGTTATTTAGTCATGGGTGTGTAATAAGACATGCACTTTTAGTGGTTTTGTTGAAATAGTGATTTTTCTGTTCACAGGTTTTTCTTGATGACTTATAAGAGCTGACCTGTACACTGCAGGTTGCAGCAATGACACCATCCACGGGTGTTTCTGAGAAGGGATCAAACATCCTGTCTGACCGCCGCATGAAGTCAGGCTTCAGCAGGTACCTAACACACACACACACACAGGAGATAAACAGAGGGACACCCACATACATTAGAATTAATCTACTTTGAAGATCAAATGGGGAACAATGATGTAAAAATTAGAGTTACTGATATTATTAAAATACTTTTTTAGCTTCAATGATCCACTGGAATTAAGGAGATACTAATGCTTTGTGTGTGGGAGTTCTGTGATAACCAGGGGGCCATCATTGTGACATTAGTCATGATGGGTTTCTGTAAAAGCCCTCATCTCCCCACATATGAGATTTACAGCATTAGCAGTTAAATCTCTGCCCTCAGGGACAGTTCTAGAGCAAAGGGACAAAGACAATGGTGAAGCAACGGAGAAAATTGCAGAGAGCCTCGGAAGCAAATGAAGCTGGCTTCTTCAAAACACTCGTAGGCTCTCGGCGTAGACGGTAGCAACGGTCGCTTCTGGCAACCGCTAATGAGATGTGACAAGCTTTAATTGATGAGTTTTAGAGATGGGCAGAGAAGTGAGGGATAAGAATGAGTTCAGGACACTAGTCAGAAGCTGTTCTCACCCGCAGGAGCCGTTATACTCAAACTTTCCCTGGTTCAACTGCATGGCGAGGTCTGAGAGAGAGGAAAAGCAGAAAGAATTAGTGGTGTTGACACATATCAGGTTTTTGTATCACACAACATGGAAAAACAAATGACTTAGTTTTCATGTATTTCTGTGGAGCCTTTTCTTGGCAGAAGAAAGACAGGCATTTTCCATTCCCCTGACATCTGTTTTCTTTCCTCTAACTATTTATCACTCTATCGCAGATGCTCCACTTCTCGTGTGACCCCCTCCCTCTGACTTTGCACATGCTCTGCTCCCAGCAAGCCATATGGTCTGAACCCTCTCGCCTCTGGCCATGGGACAGCAGCTGTTTTACAACAGGCGTCACTCACTGAACAGGTAAGTGGTAAAGGCTGTTATGAGTGCATGCATAACCTGATGCTACATAACATCATGCAGAGACTTTAAGTCACTGGCCTCTACTCATAGTGACAGTGTGTTTTTACTACCCATAGTTTTGAAGTCACAAAGTGAAACCAGTTTCCTCTCTTTCTATCTAGCAAAAATCTTTTAAACACAGTCCAAATGGAGCTGGCTTTTAATTGGGGAAATAGCCAAACACACCCCTAAAACTGGTAAACATCATCACAACAGAGCCTACCGAGTTACATCTCCACCCAAATGATAGACGTTTGTGAACAGGACAGGATTCAAAGGTGAATAGACTTTGTTTGAGTTTCTTAAAGAAGTTGCTGACTCTCATCTACAAAGCTGAGAAGCCTTCAGGATGAGAGTGTTAATGTCTTCAGGAACCTCAAGCAGTTGCTGTCGTGAAACACAGAATGTACACAGTAATGACTTAAGTTTAAGATGCACTTATCTGAAAAGCTTTGACCATCTATTGGCATAAGAAACCAGGCAAGTGTTGAAGGGTGAAACTACCCTTTGAAATAAATCAAAACTGGATCTTCAAGGTCAAATTGTTCTTAATCTTCATATATCTATATTAGGCATTGATTAGTGGCTCCATGTTATTCCAGATTACACATGCATAATACATGTGAGGTCAGAAGTTCACCGTGTGCTGCACTTGCTTAGATCAAAGGGTTGACTGAAAGGTTTGCGTGTCTAAATGCGCGTGTGTTCGTGATACTGAGGTCAGAGGTCCCATGTTGCATGTTGCGGTACCTGGGGTCTGGAAGTTGAGTGAGACCATCTGGCAGCCTGCGTTCCAGAAGATCTGAGGCATGTAATTACTGGAGTCCACCCGACCTCCTTTGGGGTAGATACGGCTCATCTGACGCTTGTTGTAGCTGCACTGACGCTCAGGAAATTTTCTTTTTTTTTTCAAAAAAAGACCACAAGAGCATGTCTGTTCTAGCACAGTTGTATGGTTTGAAGTGTATCTGCATCAAACTGGCTGTAGGACTATTTTTAGTGTGAACAGCTTGGGTCTTGCAGTCCCTTTGGAGAGCGAGAGAGGGGACATATGTGTGTGTGGGTCAGACCAAGTCACAGTAGCCTCCAGAGGCTTTAGTTCCTCTGCAGCAGCAGAGTGGAAACAAAATATGGCTGAAATCATCAGCACTTACCTACCATTGAGTCTTATTTCAGTGACCTCATCATTACACCTGCTAATTGTTTCCACATCTGTGTTCTTTTTTTCAGCTTCTCCACAATGGATCATCTGCGCTGATCTTGTCTATCACTCATGTCCTCCTTTGCTCCTCACTATCCCTCCTCAACACGTGAGTAAATGTGCATGTGACTGAATTCACAACAGCTCAAAGGATACTTGACAAACTCTATGGCATTAGTCTTCAGATAACCCAGGCCAACAGACTCGTTAAAAGACGACATGTTATGGTGGATGTTTCTTTCTGAGAGAAAGAGGGGGGGAAAAAGATCAGTTAATTCAGCTTAATTTATTAGGCATTAATGTTTTTGACTTAAACAAACAAGCAATTGTCAAGTTAAGTTTCTAAAGTCAAAACGTTTACATTAGCTATTTAGCTTTTGATCTAAACTCTTAAAATTCTAAAATAATATCCAGGATTATTTTGGATTAGAAAATAATCTCAGGTCTGTTCTAAATTACTGGATGTTTAACAAACAATATGATCATAGAAGAAGCAAAGGTGGAACTCAAAGCTCACCCTCGGCCACATCAAAACTCTGGAACTTGACAGGCTGTGCGTAGTTGACCATGGCTGAGAGATATGGGTGGATGTTAGTGGTGGCTCCTACGTAAGTGTACTGAGCTATCAGAGCCTCTTCAGAGTCTTCAGCCTCCTCTGCAACCTGCATAAGACAGACGCTCATTGTTGTAAAACAAATGTGTGGATCCATAGATGAGCAGCGATTTGAGGCAAATGTGTACTTGCCTTCTTGTTGTTGTCTTGATCAGACACTTCAGAGATGTCTGTGACGTCTGTGGCTTCAGAAATCTCTGTCACTTCATCATCGCCAGGTGCCTGAATACAAACATTGCCATGTTAGTTGCATTTAATGTAATCATAGATATTGTAAAAGTGAAAACTTAACACAAATCCAGTTCTCAAAAAATACAGCCCAACAATTATTAACCTCTAATGATTTTATTTGATAAATATGAGAGTGAATTTTTCAGATTTTTATGCGCCTCATTGTAATTGGTGTTTACTTTTCCCTTTTTTTGCAGCGGGTGATGCAGCAAGAGATGATTTTTTTCACCAACTGTCGCAGGGGATGCTGTGCCCTCAGCTGACATGGGGTGATAGGTGGGATCACAACCATTCACTTGCACAGTCCCCATATTGCATAAATATGGAGTTTTAGGAATAGTTGTTTGTATATGTCCAGGTGTGACCCACCTAACTACATGCAAAATGACCCTTGTTCAGACCGGGTCTCAATCCCAGGTCTTCTTGCTCCAAAGGCAGGTGTGCTAACCACTACACCAACTTTATTTTTTTCCATTTGCGCCCAATATTTGGTGTATCAACCAGATTCAGTCTTCAAAGAACATTTGGCTCAAATGAGACGAAAAAGGCAGCCAGACAGTTGGCGTAGTGGGTAGCACACTAGGCTTTGCAGCAAGGGTCATTCTGCATATAGTTAGCATATTGGTAGCGGGTTACACCTGGACAGTTCGCCAGTCCATCGCAGGGCTACATAGAGACAAATAACCATTCACTCTCACATATTGCACTAACCCAACAACATGTGAAAGGTAATTTGTCACTATGTGGTCCAGGTGTGCCTATGTCAGCTGCGATTGGCACACCTGCAGTGTGTGTGATGGTCAATCCAAGGTCCAACCCACCTTCTTGATACTGTTGCTGTCTTTCCTCTTGCTGACAGCGTTACTCTGGGAAACATTGTTGGCTTCTTTCTCACTAATTGCCTCTGACAGACTCGGAGCCTCTGAATTCAAGTCCTTATCTTCTGCCTCTTTTTCTCCTGCACACAAACACATTATTAATAGTGTCATATTTGTTGAATTCTTCCTTTACTGTGTACAACTGAAGTTTTTTGACATTTCAACACTTTTGAAATGTTTATTCTGTAAATATCAGTTACTATGAAATCTGATTAAAAGCTATGAGCGACTTTGCAAGTCCTGTCACACTTTTTGATAAGTTGTGAGCTGCATGTGCAGCCGTGTGAAAAACTGTATTCACCATTTCACATTCAGTCAAACATCCACCTCACCGTTCTCTGTGTCGTCTTCATTCTCCTCTCCCATAATGATGGCAGGAGTGTTAGTCTCTCCTGCTTCCATGTGTTTCTTAAAGGCCTCTAGCTGCTCTGTTTGGACAGACAAAGACATGTTACAACACAAGAATTAAAGTCAGAGGCATTTGATATATCTAATTATTCACTAGGATGAGTTATGTACATACTCTGTTCCACTTCAGGTTTCAAGCGTTTGTTTTTGATGAGGATTTTACGTTTGAGATCGTTTGGAGAGGGTAATGGGCGTGCAGTTTCAATCTGAGAACATACACATACAGTTAAATAAGATCATCATCATCATCCTCTTGTAATAAAATACTGTTGGATGAGATCAGAGTATTCACCGGATAGTTCTCCAAAGGCAGTTTGAGGAGAAAGTCCCCAAAGAGCTCATCACAATATTTAGCCATCTTGTACTGCTGTGGTTTACTGGTCAAAGAAAACACACACACACACAATGAATAGTGTCCGTACACTGTAAACATTACTGCTAAATCATACAATACCACAGTGTGTTGCACATCTACCTGCAGTGATTTTCAAAAGACAAAATAACAGGGTAGTCTGAGGTGACAAATGCTGTCTCCTTGATGGCTTGGATAACATCCTGTGGGAAGAGGAGGAGAAAAATAAGGAGCACAACAAGGTAGTGGAGCCATGAAAAATGCAATGCCATGCACTCGACACTAGAGGGAGGACACACACTATGAGGAGAAGCGGACTTCCATCAGTTGGGAGTGAAACACTTGAGCATGTACAGCACTGGAGTTTGGGTGAGTGTGTGTTCACCTTAAACAAGATGTCTGTGCACATGGCTTTGCCATGAGTGATGATGGGCTCCTGGTCTTCTCCTTTACCGTCCCAGCAGTCCAGCTCCACACATCTGACAGGAGAGAAAACACACTGCATACATACATGGACCCCCTAATGTACACACAACATAATGTACATGCATATTTAATAGTTATAATGCAAACAATGTGTGTCACTCTCATGTACCTGCATCCAGACAGCAGAACCTGCCGGTACATCTCTACTGAGGACTTCCCTCCAAACTGTCGGCCTGTCAGGTAAGTGTTGTGGGAGGAGCTGATGAAATAGTGAGCCAGTGGCTGGTCCATCTCCTGGTACAGCTCAAGCCTGTCCAAGAAAACCGGAGCGTTTTCATCTGACATCAGGTACCGACAGAACCCATCACTGGACATGAGACCTGTGCGAGAGAGGGGACAAGAGATTGCTCAGTTGGTGGTTTTAAACTACACTCCTTAAATTCTAACTATTATGATTAGAACTATCCAGAGTTTGCAAATATGGGGCCATTTACAGGAAATAAGGTTAGGTTTGAAGTCTTCAGTCTGAGGTAAGCATGTGTGTCAGGTCAATGAGAAACATGTGCAAATTTAAAATGCGTACACATCTGTGAGTCTATATAACGTATAAACGTTTGGCGTATTTCCACCAGCTCTACTCGCCACAGCACGACACTAAACACTTCCATTGTATCAACTACACATTATTTAGCAGACTCTAATCATTGGGATGCTTAAGTGCTGAAATGTGTCTAGATCTGGGATTGTAATCTCAGTCTGACAGTTTTGGTGATTCTCGAGTTAAAACTGAGCTAATTCTGAATTCATTTTAAAAACCTTTTTCCAGTGGCATTTAATAGATTATATTTCAACAGTGAGTGAATTTAAATCTAGTAACAAAAAGTTGTTAAACAAGTCATGTCTATATTGAAGCCAATAGTTAGACCAGTATTTGAACTTTTCAATATAGTGCAATATACTATACAATTACAATTATACTATTACAAATGATAACATTTGTTTTGTCATAAACTGGATATTTACATTTGAAATAAGTTCAAAATGTGACTACTTGACCAGACATCAGCAGAGAACTACATATGCCAATGGTGTGACATACTGCAGTTTGACAGATACACAGGCAGATGGCAGCAGAGCCTACAATAACCACCTCGCTCCCTTTTTACCTTTTTTCTTCAGCTGCTCATCTCTTTCATACTTGTCAATGATCTGCATGGCTCTCTTAGGATCATAGAATGGGAACAGAATCTCATTTAACCGAGGGTCACGCTGGTTCTGTGGAGAGGACATGCACAAATACATCATCCACTGGATCAAACACAAAACATCCTTCACTGACAGAACAAGAGGTTGGTTTAAAGCAAAAGTACTAACAGCACCCCTGTTTCTAAACGTCCTTTTTTTGACTAAGAGAAATCTTAAATTTGCCATAACAACGTGATCAGGGCTTAAAATAAAAACCACTTAAATCGAAACAGGATGCAACAAACATTACCTCATGGTCAGATATGCACAGGAAATCATGAGCCAAACAAACGGATGCAATCGATCAGTTCAAGGTAGAGAACTCATACATGTTGGGAGGGATTCGAGGCAGCGCTACATTAGCGAAACAACACCACTGCCCACTCTATAAGTAAGGTGAGAGTGGATGTAAATAAAGCTGTGGGTCTAAAGGCGGGTCCAGAGCGTGAGGCACAGGACTGACCATGAAGCAGCGCACACAGGACTGCGCAGTGGACGGACCAAGCAGGGTTTTCAGCTACAAAGCCACAGACCACAGACAGACAACAGGAAACAAGATGAGCCAAGCAGGAAGCTACGACAGGACGAAAAAGCTCTATGCTCCCGTTGCCATAGCAACACCAATCAGAAAGGAGGAAGGCAAGCCACGGTAGAGACGAGGAAGAGGATGAGGGTGGGCATGCAGAACGGGGCATCTGGTTGAAGTTGCCCTTGCAGGCTGACCCAAAGTTCAACATTCTGTCCGTCTCGTTAATGGAGTTTGAATGAGGGCCGGCTGATGTGCAGTCCAGGCTGGAGGGCAACTTCCACCCAGAGTGGGGGGGGTGGAAAGCAGGGATGGAAAGCAGGAGAGTTGCACACAGGGTCGCGGGCAAGCCAAATACACAGAGTAGTTAATGAATGATAAAGAGCTTACTTCATTCAGAAAGCTGACTAACTGGTCTACAGTTAAATAATCAGTTTTGTTCCCATTGCTGCAAAGGAATTAATCAGGAAAAAACAAAACAAAATGTTATGCTTCTTATAATAGACACCCTCACAGTCATTCACACAGTCAGTTAAAATTAGGCAGCAGTCTTTAAAGAGGATAACTGTTAAATGTCACACTGTTTAGTAACAATATGTTAATCAAAACTCTTTTTTTGAATATCATTAGGGTTGAACATAATTCATGTTGAACTGTGGAAGCAGGTTAGGCTGTCCAGACATCGTTAGTGCAGCAGGCGCAGAAACATTTGTTCTGATTATTTTTCAACAAAATGCAGCGTCTCACACTTGGGGGGGGGCGGGGGTTGGGGAGTGGCTATCATTGTTCTGTTAAGCCACATGGTCACACTGGTACAGGGGCAGTGCAGGGCTACATGTGTAAGTTGTCTGGTTGGAAGATTTATTATGTTTGTGAATTATTAAGACAAGTTTCACAGGGGACTCACATTTTCTTGAAGAGTTCCTCTATATCTGTGCGAGGACAGATCTTCTGTGTGAGCGCGTAGAAAATGTCAAAGGTGAAATCTGATGGCTCGATCTCGTCATTCTGAGGGCCGGAGACAAGTGCGGCATTAGTTATCATGACAACTGTGACATGAGTCACAAATAACATCCCATCTGAGCACTACAGTGTCCACTCAGTGTGCGCTAACCTTTCCACTGGGAAGGCCGAGGTCCTTCAAAGCCTGAAAAATCCCTTTCTCCGTCTTCCCCGATGCAAACGTCCGAGTAATACTACGAGAGAAGAAACAGCTTAGTTACAACTCAGAACAGCGGAATTATAGTAGTAGATAATAATATCAATAAATGATGTTTATTCTCACCCTCTTACAGGGATTTTCCCATTCACGTTGGTCACAAAGCACATTCTCATCCAACTGAAATGAGAATCATCACAAACATTTACAGAAAAACTCAAGTGAAAAGCACTATAAAGACATGTATGTGGAGAGTGTGCGGCAAAATGCACTCACTGTTTCTTCAGGCAGGTCATTGGACAGACATTGTTGGCCTTACTGTTGTGAATTACTGATCTCAAACCCTCAATCCACTTCTGCAAAACAAACACGTAAAAATATTCAGATACACACACACTGACTAGCAGAAGCCGACATACACACAGCTACAAAGAGAGTGTATATTGTGCTTAGAAGTGAGTGTCTGTGGGGAAATAAACACAAGAAAATAAATCGCATTTTAATTCACACAAAGCCCAGACAGGACAATTGAGAACACACACACACACACACACACACAAAGTGATAAACACGCTGTGCTGTTTCAAGGCTACAAGCAGCGACAGTAAACAAACAGCGAGGGGAAGAAGTCGTCCATGTAACTCTACACCGATGTTCTGCAGTCGGCGTTAACACAAACAACACAGGACGATAACCACAGACAGTTGTGAGCCTCCGTCAAAGTCTCTCCTCCACTAAATTATCACTGACATCATTATAAAAGCATTCAACGAGATAACAGCGCGCAGCAGGGGCGGCGTGTTTGGTCATGTGGTGTCCATGAAGCTGTGTGTGTGACTGCGAGTCTGCTGATGTAAATGACACCGTCATGTCACAAGGTCTCCTGTGCCAGCTTCATGCTGGGATTTACTGACGGTGTTGGGGTGTCCCAGTGTACCTGTGTGTGAGTTAGGAAGGCACAGAAATAGCAGGGATTAATGTGTTTTTAACTGTAGGGGATGATGGTGTGTATCTGGATCTCTGTGTGTGTGTGTGTGTGTTGCATGAATATCATTGGCAGCTCGTGGCACTGAGCTCTCCAGAGAGTGCAATCATCATCTGTAACACCTCTCACCACACAAGCAGCTTCTCGTGGGAACTACATCTTTTAAAAGTAGGGTCTGATACTGATATCACAAACTCAACAATCTACCGATACCGATATTAGTCCGATACAGTTATTTTAGACCAGGGTTGTCAAAGTCATTCTAGTTCAGGGGCCACATATGGCGCAATTTGGTCCCAAGTGAGCCAGGACTCCATATCTTTCCTGTTGTTCTACATTTAATGAAGTCTAATCCAATCCAACTTTATTTAGTGTCTTTTTACAGAGCATATTATGAACAACCTGAAAGTTTAATATTGTTTACCAAGCCTAGGTTTGCGATGTACACATGTGCAGTACAACTTATAGATCATAGTGGATCTAGAAAGGGAGACGAAAATCTGAAATTGAAAAATATTGTATTTTCACAAATGTATTTAATTTTTTATCCTGCGGGCCAGATTTGACCCTCTGGAGGGCCCATTCTGGATCATGGGCCGTACATTTGACACCCCTGTTTTAGACCATTTATGAACTATGAAGCTGTTAACTCAGCTCATTTCAAAAGAAATCATTCTCCAACTGTGTAACCAATATTGTTCTCCCAAAAAGAAGACATGAACAGCCCCATCTGTTAGAGGCCTTTTGCACAGTCCTGTACTTTTTCAGCTCCAGTGAACTCATTACTTAAACCAGGGGTGTCAAACATACGGCCCGGGGGCCCGCCAGAGTGTCCAATCGGCCCACAGGATGAATTTGCTAAAATTTCACACTAATCTAAACGTAATGTCAAATGCTCCAGATACCCATGACTAAATGTTTGTGCCTTTATAGATCCAGTGTGCTGTGTAAATAGCACATTTAGGCATGATATTGTTGAAATTCCACTTATATTTCTCAAGAAATTTCATGTTTTGTAAAATTATCCTTCATTAAATGTAAAACAAAGGAGAAAAAACAAAGGGGTTCTTGTTGTTCATAGGTTATTATGCTATTATTTTAGTATTTTTACTGGTCCGGCCCCCTTGAGATCAAATTGTGCTGTATGTGGCCCCTGAACAAAAATTAGTTTGACACCCCTGACTTAAACCAAACATTAACAAATGTGGATGATGAATCCTGTTTGACATTTACATACAGTTGCCATTCGTTTTCATCAATAACTCTTTGCTTGTCATTTATTGGAGATTGATTGAAGTTATCTGGCAGGAGAAAAGCCTCAGGCACACAAAAACTGCTCTGACTGAAAAGATGTTTAAGTGCTTTTTCTTACTTTGGCCTTGTGTCTTTCAATTACTGCCAAGCCTCTGGCCTGCAGAGGATTTGTCACTTAGAGAAGACACAGTGGTTGGATTTTAGTGTTTTTCTTCCATCCATCCAGTTTCTTTTGTCACAAAGCTGCCTGTAAGCTTTCTTGACCTTTACCACAAAGTCAAAGGATGGTGATACTGTACTTTGTCCAAAGACCATGAATGGACAGGTGGGCAGTGTAGTTCATATACCACCCAGCTACCATACATACATACTAGTATAAGGAGGGATGTAAATCTGCAGCTAAAAATAGACTTCGGCATACGTGCACTGCTTTATAAAAGCTGTTTTATGAACGCCAAAGACAGCTCTAAATCTCTGACTCATTAAAAGATTTAAGTCTTTCATGGGAGAGTCAGAGCCACACAAGGAAAGAATTGAGAGAAGAATGACCAGATATTTTTTTGCTTTGGATTATTTGTTTACAATAGTGAAAACGTAGAATGATTCAGGTTTATCACTGAATGAATATCAACTTTTAACTCTCGGAATGAAAAACACTCCCATGTGCCGCCACTGACACTACTGCATTATTATTTGGGGAAAACTATATTATGAGCTGAACAGGAACACGAGTGAACAGGGTTTAAGAGTTTGCCAGCAGTGAAGTGCAATAATAATGTCTGCTGATTAGGACGAGTGGGTGAGGGAACGAGCAAACAGGGGAGAGCGAGACAGAGAGGGAGGAAGGGATCTCATCTGTCAGGAAAAAACACACAGCGAGGAGGAGATGATTGAGAAGGAGACGCAGGAGGGAGAAACTGATGAAGAGAAAGTTCTTTCTCTATTTAATCAGCCAGTCAGATTTCTCACAGAGCTTTTTCCTGTGGGTTGGAGTGGGTAGAAAAAAGAGAGAGAGAGAGAGAGTGAGAGAGGAGAGACAAAAAAAAACCCCACACGAATTGGAAAATAAGGAGTGCAGGAAGGAGAAAGAGATGAGGTGAAACAGGAGGATGAGTCATTTCAAAAGCTTAGTTTTTCATCAGAATAAACCAAGGACACTTCTAACTTGTGTAGGTGTGAGCATATAAAACCTTAACCGAGCCAATTTGTCTTGTTTCTTCAAATACATACTGTGTCATGACAGTGTTTTAGCCTCTATGTTACATACGGCAATAGGAGCATTCACTGTTTGTTAATCACCAAGGTCGTACAGGTCATTTTTGACCTAAACTGAATCTTTATTTATATAAAGGAGACCAACAAATGGTCCTAATGAGGCAGAACCTCATTTCTGAGGAACTGGTTTATTTTAGGGCTAAGACCATACTTATGATTTAATTAAATGTGTTATTTGAACATCAGACAGTGGATCTTGTCTCATTCCCACAACAACAGAGGAAGTTGGGATTGGTAAAAATTAATAGAACTGATAAAAAAATAACTTCCTTCAAACAAAAATGAAAGCCCTGCACTGCTCTTCACTGTGTTTCTGTTAATTATAACACGTTTTATGAATAAGAGATCTGAAAAATCTAAATAAATAAATACATAAATAAAAATAACTGGTCACTCTGTAATAGAATGTGAATTAAACAAACCCAGGAGCATCATGATGATTTTAAGTGTATTCTTCATTTGATCAAGTGAAAACTAAAATAATGGTTAAAGTTATCATTTTTGTTTAAGCTGTCCAAATGGATGGAAGTCAATGCTGTGCCCTAAGAAGAAAACCTATTCAAAGCTAGGGAGTATATGAGTGTGTGTGTGTGTGTGTGTATTGCAGACTGCTGTTTGCACAAAGCTGCACTCACTTTGAATTTAACACGTGAAAAATAAATAAACGTTATCTCAACATTTGTCCTTCACTACATCATGGTGACATTTCACATAGTAAATTATTAAATGTAATGAAATACAGTGCACGCGTGTGTTATTTACCCTGGCTGTGTCGGGGTTCTCTGCCACCATGAACATAAAGTTCAGGTTGACCAGGTCTGTGCCGCTGCAGATGCAGATGATACAGCCTTCCAAGTCGGACTCTGTTTTTCCACTGGCCTCAAAGGATGACAGGATCTTTGGGTCCTGAGGAGGAGAAAAATCAGTTCAACAAACGTGGAGTAAGAAAAGAAGGTATGTCGGAGTGTAAAACACTCTGGTATTAATGCAGTAAAACAGTTACTCACAAGAAAACAGAGGGAGAGAAGCTCAGAGAGCTGAACAAATGTTTATTGCTGTTTAGGAGACGCTCTTGTTTTTTTTAAAAGTATGATATACCACAGAAGTAAAGCTTAAGAAATGAAAAGAAACAGGAGCTCTAATACTTATCCATCACAGAAAGGTTAAACACTATGTTTTTTTTTTTTAAATACAGCTGCCAAACCTTCAGTTCAGATTTCAATGTGTTTAAATGTTGGATGTTGTTAGCGGAGACGACGGTGAATGAGCTCCAACTGTTAAGTGGTGGGGAACACTTTCATTTACATACTGTACATTCAGTTGTGGAAAGGGTCAATAAAAGGACGTGAACTCATTCATTTAGTTGAGACTCTGTGAGTCACAACACTGCGATGCACAAAATGTTTGGTTTTATTGTTGACACATGCTTCACTGCAAAACTCTACAAGGTCTGATTCTGACAAACGCAGGTTTCTGTTATCTTTAGAGGTTTTTTTCTGACCTTGTGATGTCAACAATGACTGAATAGCAGACAGCAGACAAACAGATTTAAAAGTGGATCATTTATATAAAAAAAATCTATTATGACAAATTTAATAACCAGCAAACTGATTTTGAACAAGAACATTTAAAAGCTCAGAAAAACCAGGCCACTTACTGTCGGTATATTGACTTTACCCAGAAGGCCACCAAGTTAAGAATGTACTTCTTCATGAATTATTAAAACCTACCAATATCTGAGGAAAGTAACATGTAACAGTAACCCTCAGAGGTGACCGTAACCCTCAGAGGTGACCGTAACTCTCAGAGGTGACAGTAACCCCTCAGAGGTGACAGTAACCCTCAGAGGGGACCGTAATCCTCAGAGGTGACAGTAACCCTCAGAGGTGACCGTAACCCCTCAGAGGTGACCGTAACCCCTCAGAGGTGACCGTAACCCCTCAGAGGTGACAGTAACCCTCAGAGGTGACCGTAACTCTCAGAGGTGACCGTAACTCTCAGAGGTGACAGTAATCCTCAGAGGTGACAGTAACTGTCAGTGAAAGTAAATCTATGACATTCTCTCACTACCAAACACACAGCATGACATCTCCTGCTCATCTTTCCAATCAGATTTTAGTGTGGCACCACCGTCACCCTGAAGATAGTAATGCATTTTTGGTTACTTGATTGAATTAACAGCAACAGGCATCAGACTCTGCTGTTTTAAAAAACCCCAGCCAGCGATCATCCAGAGCCATTCATCTTTTCTCCCTCATTGGATTATGTGAAACAGTTCTCCCAGCTCGTGTAACCACATTAACCTATGAGGAGAAGCCCTGCTGTCAGTTGCTGCGAGGCGGCTACTTACGGAAAAACCAAGCAGCGCTTGAACAAATGGTAATCAGGCTCCACTGCCTGTATACGTGTCCTAACACATGTACACACGTCCATACAGAGGACCAAGCAGCAGACGGATCCCCACCTGCTGTCGACACTACATACACAAAGAGGTTGTGTACAAAAGACACACCAGTGACTTCTGTCAGATCTCTGACTTCAAGTGGCTTCATGTGTTTGCATTTTAATTAGAGTCAAGCAGGCACATGGATATTCCTGTAAGAGCGTTCATTATTCATTTAGTCACCATGATGCTGCGATATAATGTGTCACTGTCAAAGCTAAACTACACAAATCAATATCCTTTATCCTCATGCAGGTAAGCACACACTGTGTGTGTGACTTTATATCAAATTACTGACTGAAAATACAGATTCATGCAGACGATGACGGAGCATTTTACTTTTTCAGGATCACTTCCCTTGCACAAAAGGAAAAGCAATTCTGACAGAGACAGAAAGTCGTATTTGATCCCATGGAGTGAACTCCTTAACCCAGTGCTTTTCTGACAGTCCTTCACAATAGGGCTGGAAGCTCAGTTTTTCATTATTCCTCTCTGGGTCAAAAGCACATGCCAAGGCTGGAGGAGGGAAAAAAAAGTTTCATACACAACCTGTAGCCAAACCCAGCCAGACTTGTATAAATATTGATGAGTTAAATATTTCATGTTTACGTTCTTTGAGTGCCCCGGGTGAATTTGATATTTGAGAGAGAGAGAGAGAGAAAGAGAGAAAGAGAGAGAGAGAGAGAGAGAGAGAGACAGAGAAGCTTGGCGGTGAGAACACAGCTGAGAGTCCCAGATCAGTCAGTCGATCAATACGCACCGCTGAAGCCTGGGCTAATTAAAGGATGACGAACACGTCTGACGTTTCAGTCTCCTAAGATTTTACCAGGACTATCAACGTGGCAGCAGGAGACTGAGTGATGGGTACAGTTGAGCAGAGAGCTTTCAGTGTTGTGGAGGCACAGCGAGGAAATTGTTTTTCCTTAGGTCTCACCTTAGGGACGGCGCCAACACGAATACTGTTGATGAGTGAACACTCGAGCACCTGGCCTTCCTGCAGGAGAGATGCACAGATAGAGAGGGAGGCAGAGGGTGAGGGAGGAGGGGATGACAATAAGAAAGGGGGACAGACGGGTGAAAAGACAAACATGTCTTAATCTCATTAGCAGCAACACCTTTCAGGTCCTGAAGTTATTCATTCTAAACATTATATGACCTTTATATGACTAATATCTTTTTCAACATCTAAATGTAACTCAAGTACATTCAAAATAGTGGTTATAATAGTGATGAAGTCTTATTGTTTGTGAGTAAACATCAACCTTGCTGGATCAACTTCAATCCCCTGCATCCTGATGATGATGATGATGGTGATGATGAATTTAGAGAGAGTAGGTAGGTAGTTTGTTTGTTGAACAGCTTTTGCAATTAATACCATTTCAAAACCAAGGACGTTGGTAGACCACAGGAGGAATTACATTTCAGTCAAAAGGAGCACAGCAACAACACTGATGAAGCCTCTTAAAAGCTCATTTCTATTCCATAAAACTGTATATTTACATGGGTTTTCATTTAAAAAGAAAAGACAAAAAACAAAAATAGTATTTGTCTTTAATAAACACAACTGCATCTATGGTTATACAATTTCACGATGCCTCTAATTCACCCCAAACCTGAGCTATTTGCCTCCCTCTCTGTGCTCAAACACACAGACACACAAACCACTGCATTTGTGTTTCCAAAGCTACTGAACACGTCATAAGAGTTAAGTGGCGTAAGAATAAATCTGGCCGACATGTGGGAACCAGAAATGGACTGAAGATGAGATTGAGATTTGTACAGGGTCATTAAAATGTGCTCTTTTTTTCATCTTACACTAAAACATCAGAAACATCATTAGTAATAGATTTGTCTTTGGCTTCACTACATAATCAACCGGCTGATTAATGTGATGCTAATGATAGATACACCTTAACCAGCTCTGACTCTGCTACCTGGTAAAATGTTATGTTTCAGGGAAACTAGTTTCAGGGGTACTGTGTGCTTTAGTTCAACAGCGTGGATATTCTCAGTCCTTTGTTATATTAGAGGCTTAAAGAATATTGAGTTCTGAAAGTCAAACAGTGAGCTGTAAAAATATTCATTCTCTAACTATTTTATATATAAAGCCCCAAGAGATTTCAAGATACCGTCTCCTGTACATTAACATATATTATCAGACCCTTTAAGTTAATTCATTGCAATAACTCCATATCAGGCCAAATCAAACAGATATTTAAAATCCTTTGTCCCGTCTGCCGTTAGATTCCTTAATACGCTGTAGGCGAACCTGTTGGGAAGGATGTACAGTACTGTTATCTGTGATGACTATATGTATTTATATGTATTTATTGTGTCATGTGTGTGCTATGTGAGCTCTACTGTGTTGAACTTTTGCTGTAAACCAAATTGCCCTTCGGGGACATTAAAGATTTTCAAATCAAATCAAATATAGAAACTAAAAAATGAATGCTATCAGACCTGACTGAGGCAGTATTATGTGTATAAATTGGCAGCACAGAGGTGAGTGTGGGCAAGAAGCATTTATCCCATTAAACAGCAGTAGAATGAACTTTTGAAAGCTTTCACAGGTGCTTCTTTGTGGAGCTGAAGACTTGATCAGCGCTGTGTGAACTCATTTGACAACTGTTTGAATGTAACACATGTTTATATTAGGGCTGCCAAAGTTAACGCGATAAAGTAATTTAACGCAGTTAGCGCAAGTTTGTTTATTTCTGGCGTGCGCTGACCTCTGGCATGAAAGCCGGAAATGATCTGCGCGAAACAGTCACTTGCCTGAAGTCGGTCTGATACTGAGACAGTAACTGAGGATAGAGAGAGGTGAGGGATGTTTGGCGGATGGTTTCATTTTAAAAAGCTGCATGACGGAACCAGGATAAAACAAACGTTCTACGCAATAGGACAACGACTTGGGTGTCACAGCACACTTTATTGACAATGACTGGAAGTTAGGATCCTTTGTCATCACTGTCAAAAAAACAAATGTGCAACTAATTATGAATTGGATTACTCATTCATTTAGTCATTAGAAGAAAAGCAAACATTTAATCTAGATGAACACATTTCAAAATGTGAGATTAATTAGTTAACTTAATCTAGCCCTAGTTCATATTTATTCATGAGTTATGAGTGTTAAGACACTTACCTTTCCCTCACTCTTCCAGGTGATGAAAAAGCCAAACTCATCCACCCTCATCTGACAGCTGGGCTCAAACATGTACGGGTCCTGCAGAGGAGGGGAAAAAATAATAAATAAATAAATAAAAATATATATATATATAAATAAAGACATGGCCCTTCATCAGTCACAAGCTTTTATTTGACATTTTCACAACATATATATACATATATATATATACACATATATATTTCACACATGAGAGACTTATGCTACCAGGAAAATGCATAGCACTAACTCATTTCCAAGAAGTACCCGTCTGCTTAAAGGACACACATGCAAAGTACAAACATATGAGCCCATGTACGTTGCGTGCAGAGGCTACGAAACCTAAAGCTAAAGGCAAACACAAGCTAAAGTAAATGTGACAGCTATCAACTGCTGAATGCAAACATCATTTGACTGTAACACACAGTGCTGTGCATTTAAAACAGGAGACAAACTCTGAGCACTCTCAGGAGTGTTACATGTGCCTGAAAAGCTTTTATAATTGTTTCGGCACGTTGATTATTCTACTGCACACAGACACAGTAGCTCTACATTCTTGTTGTATACATCAGCTGGTATACAATATTATGTGTTAAAACAGAAAATACTAAATCAAGTTCTACACAATTTAATCCGCTGGATGAAAGATGTGTGTGTTTATCCACTTAACATCACACACAGACACAAGTCATTTATTAAAGGACAATGCTGCCCTCTTTACTGTCCCATCCTGCCATTCGAAACCACCACAAAATCCAATAGAACAATCCTATTTCCATTTAGCAAATAGTGAGACCGCTGTTAAGTGCAGTTAAAAGCTCGACTCGCTCTGATCTGAATTACGTATGACAGAGGATACAGTTGCACGCAGTGAAGAAGCCGACTGTATGAAAGCAATGGTCCCAAATGAGCCCTAACGGTTAAGAACGTACAGGACGCTCTTGTAAAGATAAAAGGTTTATGGGAACACTCCATTCTTCCACACGCAAAGGAACAATTAGCTGAAGACCTGACCATCTCTTGGTGGACAAAGACAGACAGATAAATACTTCTTGTTATGGTTGTCCAACTCTCATTCCACATTTTTTATATATACATTTTTTCCCAAGTGCCTGGGGAAGTGGAGGTCAGCGCGTGTGGATGAGTGTGTTTTGTGTTCATGTTCTTCTTTTGTTTCCTCAATTTCAATGAACTTTGAACCACACATACACACAACCCAGACTATTTGGATTAAAGAAGTCTAAATGATTGTCTTGTTGGTAAATATGTGTTAATGGGTTTCTGTTACTGCACATGTATTAAAGGGAGCCAAGCTAAGTAACTTACACTTATTAAAACTCTACAATGATACAACCTTAACTAATACAGCCTGCCTGGTTCATGGAAACAGGAACGGTGTTTCTACAAACTGGTGCTCAGCAGTGAATGACTCAAAGCCTGCTTTAGTTTTTTTATAGTGGAAAAATGTATTAGGTATAACATTACCTATTGCCTCAGTCAACTTCACGGTGCTAGTTTTTCTCATCAATCCATGAACACATGAGACAAACAGTTTCACTTGATTGGTTTTGGTTTGTCAAAGTCACTAATCTTAATATCATAGGTGATCAATAGCCTGTGTCGTACTTACTAAGATCACAATTTATTAAAAAAGGAAGTTGAAAATAAAATAAAAGAGGCTGATAAACAGCAGAGATGAGCATTTTACAATCTGTTTATGTTCTCTGTCGTCATCACCCGTCAATAAATGGCGGTTTAGTCTCCATGGAAACCAAACCATCGGCAAAGATCTTAATCATAGTTCCCGGATTACCTGACCATCAGTGAGACAAGGAATGTAACACACAAACCCCCACTCACACCCATGCACACACGCGCGTGCACACACACGCACGCACACACACACACTCACACTCACACTCACACACACACACACACACACACACACACACACACACACACACACACACACACACACACACACACACACACACACACACACACACACACACACACTACCTGTCTCTACCATCTGTCACTCAGTGGGGGTTCCGTCAGTAGAGATTTTGCGGAAAACAAAAATCCATGCTGTTTACCATATTTGTATTTAGAATGTGTGTGTGTGTGTGTGTGCATATATCCAGGCCCATGGGTGGGTGGACTCTTGGCATACGTCATTTCAATCACCACAGATGTCTCCGACAGGCTTTGTTTTTGCAACAACTGAGCAACAGCTTTTTGTACTCAGTAAACGCTAACAAACCCAAAAATACACAATAACAATAACAACACAAACAAAGTTTGTTATTGAACAGAGGATGATAGCCCTCGTCTTATTCCCTTTAGTGATTACTCATTTGAGTAAATTGCCAAGTAAGACGTGACAAAAATGACTTTACCTTTACTATTTACAAATTACTATTAGCTGGTTTTCCAAATCTGATTCATTAATGATAAAAAAGTAGTGACCTGGTAGATTATGTAATTTAACTTCTAAGGGGAATGGAACAGATTGACCTTATTAACATTCAGGTCAGATCATAATTAAACCTATAGAGTCTCCACAGCATGTGTGTTGGGAGATGTACAATGGCTGCTCAACACACACTGTAACACAGCACAGCTTATTTTGGAACATACAGTGCACAAAGGGAGGCGAGCCACATCATTAAATGACGTAAATAACAAAAATTAAACGCATTCAATATGCCAATGTGTTATATTGTATGCAATTGCGCAAATAAATCTCAGTCTAAATTTAGTGTTTAGGTTGCAAGCTTGGGTTGAAGGCAAAGGAAATTTGAAAATGGTAACAGGTCAGCAGAGAAAGGGGGAGGAGAAGGCCACCTGAGACATGTTACCAGTGGCACACTTAAACCCACAGCCTACATCCAGTGAGCCAGGCTAGGCCAGTCCAGACCATGTCCTGTCCAATTCCTGGCTCACTTTCACAGCAGATACACACCAAGGACTTTCTTCAAAGGTATGGTGTCCCAGTTTCAACACCCACTTTGACGTGGCTCTGGATTCAATTCGGCTTTTCCCTCCACTGTTTCAAGTTTTCTTTTTTTGCCTAGAAAGGATGCTCCTCTCTTTTCTGAAGCCAATGTGAACAAAGGACGACTAAGGGGATTTCCTGATGTGTGTAAGGGTTTGTGTAAATCTGTGTGTAGAGTCTAAAATGCTTTCCCTTAGCACGGCAAATCTTATACCTTATCTTATCAAAAAGATGCAAGGGGGTGGACACACAGAGTGAGACAGACATTTAGTGTTTTTGATAAAGTTAACCAAGACTGCACACAGACGGTCTTTGCAGTGTGATGGTCAAAACGCTCAGTGGACGAGCAGCAGACAAGCAGTCGCCACGGTGAAACATCTTAATGAGGCTGATGAATGGGGGCTGCCTACAGCTGGAGCTCCGGTCATGTGGCAGGTTATTAAGAAGACGCCTTTGCTCCACTACATGTGTGTGTGTGTGCGTGTGCACACACTAATGATTGGCCTGGGGATGGTCATTAAGGTGAGGGATGGAAGTAGGACAAAAAAACCTATATCAGCATCAACAGTGTTATTGACAAGCTGACAACGCGAGCTAATTGTTCATTCTCTCATGATAGTAAATGTATCGTTACTGCATCAGAAATGTCATCAGTGACATCTCAAAGCTGTCATCAAGTAGGGCTGAACAATTCGGATTTGGATTCAATTGTTCAATATGTCACGCCAATTACAAAATGCAAATAACCACTAAATGTTGTCTCACCCCTGCCTATAGCAGAGAAGTTAATATTTTGATGGTACCTCATGTGATAATGCTCCGTCTTGTTTTAAATGTATGTTAACTTTGGGCAATTGAATTACAAATTGCAATTAGATATTGTAAACAAACAGTTCAACCCCTGGCATAAAGGGGTTTCAAAATGCTTATAAGAACATGAGAAATGTGGCATTCTTACCTCATCAAACCTGTCGAATGACGCTCCATCCTGCATGAACTCAGGCAAGTGCCTCTGCCAGTTGAATTCGTAGGACTTTGTCATGGCTGCTCACAAACCTGAAGGTGAAAAAAAGGGAGAGAAAGAGATAGATAAAGAATTTAGTAAAAAACAAAAAGTCCCACAACACACACACATATACAAGCTATCCTCTTGTGTGATATAAACTACATTTCTATAAATATAAATAAAGATTTACCAATAAACAAAACAGGATTGCTGAATTCTTAAGACAGTCAGAGAACAACGTAACAGTGATGGAAAATATTCGGCCAACTGTATGAGGTTCACTGTATTAATATTTCAGTAAGGGACAAGGGTATTAAATGAGAAATTTTCCATTAACCTCGCTGAGACACATTTGGTCTTCAGCTAGTAAAATTAAGAGAGGAGGAAAAAAATAGCGATGGAATGTAATATGGCGATGGAGATGACATGCCAGACTGGGAAATTGTTCAAATTGTTCATTAGGTCTAGAGACTGGCATGACACAAACGCTTGCAAATTCTATCTATTTTAATGTTCTATATACTTCAGTTTTAGTCAGTGTGACACTCACAGAAAAGGTTCAAATGGGACCAAAGACAGTGAAAGATGCAGGAAATGCCAGATTTACTGTAATACAGCAATAACACATATACAGCAAGGCAGGCTGAAAGACAGTTGCCCTACTTTCATCACAGGAAAACCACAGGATGGATCTGAACAACAGAGGTTGGGCTCCAATGACAGCTGAGTCAAGTATCACAGAGTTTTTCATGAAGTCTACTTTTTTATCTCACACACTAACACCTGCATGTGTAATATCACGTAAGTCCGGGGGTGGAAGGGGGTGGGACTGTAATATTGTTGATGACACTATCCAAATATAGGCTCCTATGACGTCAGCCTCAAATGTGTCATGCGAAACTAAGGAAAAGTGCACTGGAGAACATGACATGCTATGTATAGTCTAATTGCTCAGCCAGTATTAAGTCATTATGGGAATACGCCAAGGTGTAATTCAATAGTAATTAGGTGATCTTTTCACTTACAGTATTAGGATGGAGTATAACAATGACAAACCACACTGAGAAAAAAAATTGCTGTCATTTTATCTCTAAAAATATCTACATGGGAAAAGAAAGAAAGAAAGAGGTGCTAGAGAAAGGTGGAGCAAACATAAAGACGGTATGAAGAGGATCTCAAATGGTTGGCATTGGCTGGAGAGATGAAATGAGCAGAAAGTGACAGGAGAGGTGTGGAGAGAAAACAGAACTGTGGTGGGCAGAAGGAGATGGATGAGTAAAACAGCTGTGTGTGACAGAGGCTTTCTGGAGAGGCTGGGGAGGTTCAGAAGGAGGGGGGGGATGCCTGCTTTTGACATGGGGAACACTGACCAGAGACATCAGAGGCTGCAGAAAACTGCTGGCTGGGAGGAACATACTTCATGCCCAACATGACAAGCACAGACTGCAGCAAAGGTTTGGAGATGTCTGTGGGCTGCTATGAATCACACAGTAATTCACAAAAGGCCACACAATTACACAGCAACTATCAGGAGCTAATCTCACACCAGCATGCAGGTTTATTTTTAGATACAATTACTCTTGAAGCAGGGGGTGGACCCATCGCAACATTTTGAGAACATACAATTAGTCCATTTATTTGCTGTAGAGATTATCCTGTTTTATATGCCAACACAAAAGTGTGACCCAACAAAAGATGCAGCAGCCAGGTCAGTACCTCCAGTAATGAGCAAAAAAAAAAAAAGGGCCAACTCCATCAAAGTCAGCCCATACACATCTGTGGTATCATACCAGGGGACCATAACAGACACACATCCTGTCACGGGAATGAAAACACACATGCACACTTGCTGTGGAGATTAAGAATTGAGAGCTGGCAGTTGGCCATAACACAGACCAGTGTAAACAGGCTGCACCCTGTTCACATTTCTCAGCAATAAACAAATCAAAACTCAAACAAATGTTAAATATTCCTAAAACGGGACTAAAATCTATTCTGATAGGACAAATTACACATCTAATTTGGACTAATTGGGTTGTGCTGTCCTGTCTGATGTTAGCCTAGATCTTGTCACTCTCGACAATATGCATTAGATAACATTTTCCTCAGCGGGATGAAATCTGTCCAATGGCAGCACGGCACACTGAGCTTCTGTAAGGCCATGCCAGCGCACACACTGGGCCTCTGAGCTCCTGGACGTACGAGTGTGCATGTAAAGGAGCCGAGGGAAGCTGAAGGAAGTGGGTGAGGTCCGAGCCCCCTGTCCAACCCCTGACAATGAGATAATTATTGTAGATAGGAGCCTCGTGCGGCGCACTGTTCCCAGCCTCCTCATCTAAAATGGCAGCTAGTGTAACACCCAGCGGTCCCACACCTCATAAACTAAAATTAGCCTACAGCTACATCAGTCAGCCAGTGGTGGAGGGGTTGACTGGGGACACACTCATATGGACACTAGTGAACAACAGAGTGAAGCACATTGATGTGCATGTGCCTAATAAGCATAGCTATTCTTCGGTGAATAATCCCAGACAACAACACATTTTGCTGCTCAGTCTAATCAAGTGACACCAGCAAAACATCATGTTTTCCTGCAATATTTGACCCACTAGAAAGCATATTTTTATTCTAACACCTTTCTCTAAAGGTTACTTTTTAAATAACTAAATAAGTTGAGAGAAAAGTGAATTCAAATGTGGGCAGTAGTGGCCTGCAGTTTAAAAGGAAGAAATTCTTGCTCTTCCCTCATCAACTTCGCTGATATTTTCTATCTCTTTCTTCATCATCATGATGCCTTTTGAGGTCCTTGACCCTGATTGCAGCAGTGGAGCTAAAGTGACCAGCAGGTCAGACTGTGGCTGCACTCTAAAATGTGCTCAGTGAAAAATATGAAAAATGGACATATAAAGAACCAGCAGTGCAGTGTTTATTACTGAAAGTATTACCTTGAAAGTGGCAAGAGTGTTTTATATGAGAAAGGTCAAGAATTAAAATTATCATAAGAATTGCACCTCAACTGAAAAGAGGTCGAAACGAATGAAAGAGAAACACAAACACTACAAGTACTTTACTTCCTTTATTCATTATGTTTTTGCAGTCTCCTTTTATCGCATCAGCAGTACAGGGGGAATATTGTTTCTGCCCTCAGTGACAAAGTCAATGTCAAAGAGTTAGTGCAAAACATAAAGGTAATGTATATGACAGTCTTCATTTGGCAACTCTGCAAAAATGTTAATACTCTCACCATGTCAGCCCAGTAAACCAAATTTAAGTTGTGTCTTGGGTCGAGGCTGAACTGGGCTGTGCATTTGCTTTGTTTGTGTTCAGGACCTTAACTGTACAACCTGACAAGTGGAATATTACGACAGAGGAGGAAGAGGCCAATGACAATTAATACAAGGCCATTTATTCTCACACCTCTTTGCTAAGCAGAAACAAAATAGTGGACATACATTACATTGATTCACATTTAAGTAGAGTTTAGGCTAAGTTAACATCTCTGCTAGTTAATAAACAATACAATACTCAACCCACCATTACAGCTACTGTAACATTCTTTAAATTCATTACTATGAAAAATACTAAAAACAATTTTCTTGTCTGTAATCAACAAGACATTAATGTAAGACGAAGTTAAATTATTGAATTGTCTCACCTGGCCATTTAGAGAGAAGATGGAATGGGTTTATTTTCACTCCAAATTTACTGCTGCTCAAACACATTCTGCCTCATGCAAGTCATGAAAGTTCTCCTCCAGTGCAGTTTCATAAATCTACATTTCCTTTCCCTCCTGGGAGTTAGGAAGAGCTGCCATCTGGTAACCAAACACTGGGAAACACCTGCTGTTCCCGTGGCATTAATGAGCAGCTGAAGCCAGGTGAAAGGTATCATTTCTAATTGCCATTAGAATGCAACTCTTCTTCAGTAATGGTGAGGGTGTGTGGATTAGAGGCCCTCTGCCCTAAAACTCACATTTCCATACATTTATTTCCATGTTGAATGAAAGTAGAGCTTTGCTATTTAGATGAAGTTGTGTGCCGTTCCAGTTTATATCCTTAAAGGCCAAGGGAATAGACAACATATACACAAACATTCTCAAATATACACAACACCTCTGCTGAGAAATGATCCAAGTTACTTAAAACCATTCAAAACAAACCTGCAGAAGCCACATAGTGTCAAAAAAAGAAAGTTAGTGTTTATGTTCAAAATACTGATGAAACAGCCACAAGGAGCAACATAAAGCTGAAGGAAAACTCACACAGCAATCTAGTACCTTCTCCTACTGATCAGTGGCTGCTGGCATTTTACCTTGTCAGCTTCATGGAACATACCACCTGCTCTGGTCAGTGCAGGGAGAGCTGTATACACAAAATATTCAACAGCACACAATAACCAGAAAGGATTTGTTTAACGTCGTCTGTGTTTCTGGTTAAAGTAAATTCTATATCTCACACACACTCTTGATTAAATGATAATTTTAAAATGACATATTTCTTTACTATTTCACACACCCAAACCTCCCACACTCCTGAGACTAAAGAATACACAACTGTTTTCAATGCTACTGATTGAACCCCACTTGGTTACATGCAGAGTACAGGATGACAGTCGCACTGACACAGCACAGACACATTTTAAACCTGTTTGAGTGAATCCTGAGATGGTAATGAATCACTAAAGACACTTACACAAACAAAATATTGAAGAATAAATGATGTGTGTATCCACTCTGGCTGCATTCACATGCTTTGAATAGCAGGAGCTCAGGAGTGTCACAGGTGTATGTACACAGCGACATTCTCTGTGTACATACTTTGCACACACTGCAAGGCATAAAACTTTTCAACTACTGCTCCACACCAAAGTCAAACAAGCTACAAGACTAATGTCTGCTATGACAGTAGCGTGATCCTTAGTCTTCACCCAGCAGTTCATGCAGTCACAGCATCTGGGCCTCTAATCTAAACTATACAAATGACAAAGTATCACCACCATGTCCACCTCTCTGTTTGTCTAGGATATTTACCTTGTCTTTCGGGCGACAGGAGTGTGGAAGTGAAGGCGTGTCTAAACTTTTGACTTACAGTGGATTATAAAATGGACTGATACAGAGATAGAAATGAAACAGTGTTTTGGTTCACACAACATCTATGTATGCAGGTCTGCTGGAGGGCACAGAATGACAGATATTAAAAGGTTCCCTGTGCAGAGCCCCGGCACCGTTTCTTAATGTGCCTTTACTTCAACAATGCCATCAATCTTCCTCTGCCACTATTAGGGTCAGAGCAGCCCTTGAGGCTGAAGCCATCTTAGGACACTCATATCCACCAGCTCACCTACACTGACTCCCTGCAAAACAATTTCCTTTGGAAATGTAGCTTTATTAATACTACTTATCTCTCACAGAACACAAAAGCATATTTGAGGGTTGAAAAGAAACAACTTAAATCAATGCTCACTTTTATTATTATTTTTTGGGCAAAATAGTCACAGAATTTCAGGACCTTACAATTATCACATCCATCTAGTAACAAAATACCTTGGATCCCACACATGGCTTCTCTCAGGCAGATGGTTGTTTACTTTATTTCAGAAAACACTGACACTACAAGCATGAGGTCATACCCCAAAGGTGCTCATCCATCATAACAATGCTTTTGTAGTATTGAATAAGTGAGCAAAACATGCAGTACAAACGTGTACAGTAAGTATGATTAACAGGATTAACGCGAAAACCATTGCACCATGTCTCTCATTCCTACAGTTTGAAATCTGCTTTTTCTATTTTAAAACAATAATCAACATAATAAGCAGACTAAGGTGTGCTGTGGTAAAAGCACTGCATTTCAGTTTAAAAAATAATAATAACAAAGACGATTTCGACAAGTTACTGCATCAACTAATCATGACATAACATAAAACAACATGCCCGTCGAGAACAAATATTTGTTTGATTTCTCGCTTCATTACTTGTTCCCACAACTTCAATTTATCCATAGCTCTTCTCGCTTGACATTGAATTGCATCTGTACAGTGAAACACTAAAGACCACTTTGGCAGACAATCACAATTGGAAGGGATGATGCAAGTGTCTGCACTGATATAAATCAGGGGTCTAGACTTTGCCCAATAGCGCAGAAACAAAATCTATGTGGTTGTTTTACAGCAGCCTAGTGTCAAGGGCACATTTCTTACTAAAAGATACTTAAGAGCCGCCTGCCACAGCCTGTTAGCGCTAAAGTATGAAATCTCTCTCTGCCTCAACTGCTCAATTTCACCTAGGGCTGGGCGAGATGGGAAAAAAATCCTATCACAATGTACTTTTTTTGTAATTTCAACATTTTTATAGACTTATATAGTCAAACTGTGGGGTAGTAAATCCAGTAGTTGAAAATATCGTTTTATTATCATGATCTCAGGGCCATAATAATCACTCTAACCTCTCCAATGTGACGGTTGGAAATGCTTCTTTTTGACAAGATGTCACATGATAGTGACGATGGTGCTGCTGTATCAGAACCAAGTCTGAAACAGGAGTCCATTTTGAATGGAACTGCTCACTGCAGCAGGTTGTGCCAAACACAAATGAAAAGCAGTCCTCAAGTGCATTTAATAACAGGTCGGGCAGGGGAAGGTTGTTATACCGAGTTCAAGTTTAGCCTTTCTTCACAGCTCAGTGGTGTGTGTCATAGGCTGTTATGCACAGCAGCTGGTTCCGCATTAAGCTGCTCCACAAACACGTTCAGTTTTTTTTACTGAGACCGTTCATCTGAGGCGTGGAAGAGTTCTGAAAATTTGGCTGCGTACTTAGATATCATGGTTATCTATCGTTATAGCTTTTCCAGTTGCACTTGCCAAAGCGCGCACGGCTTACTATAAAAAACTATTCTTCCCTTGATGTTTATATGCACATTCACCCAAATCCACACCCGCAAGGTTCCAGAACTGAGCAGGGGGTTAAAAAAGAAGTGAGCAAAGTGAGGAAATGTGGAGAAACACAGGGATCAGAGGGATCCAACTCATTGAGACAGGACACAGTAAACTAAATGAGCTAGAATAATTATGAGTATTATAAGAGAATTGTATTTTATGTATTTGTATTTGAACAAATTATAAACTACAAAACTTGTCATAGCTGCACAAAATGTGAGCAACAAGCCATCACAGTCCTGTTTGGAAAGTACCCTTTAGTGGAGCATTACTTTGCTACACTGATTAAAATTAAAAGCTTTATAAAAGTAGTATTTTTCAGAGCTTTGGTACTGATCCAGTCCATACTGAACAAGTTCACATAATGTGTCTACAAATACAATAGAACTCACAGGTTTCCGCTCTGAGGAGACATTGATGCAAGATCACAGATAGACTGTAGCAATCTGGTGGTGGCAGCATTGATCAATTACATCAACATGAATTAGATTAAAGTCTGCTCCATTAAACAGAATCCAGTTAGCATTAGGGGTTTCTGTTTGCCTAAAGTTGGCTGCACATATACATTATACAGTACTCCATCTGGATCTCTATTAAAAAAGTAGAAAGTAGCCTTTAATTGGATGAAGGTCCTCAGCAAGGCGTGCCGTGTTCTCTGAGCTCTGAGCTGCATCTGGTTTCACTTTTTATTAGTCACTTCAGAAGGGTGGTGTAAAGGGGACATTGATCGCTAAGTAAACATGTACTCACCTGAACAAGGATGGACATCCTGTGTGCGTGTGCTCCTGTGTATGACATGTGTGAGATCTCTCACTATCACTCTGCTCAATTCTTAACTTGTGGAACATGCTTGACTACACAAAAGGTAAGAGTGAAATGAGAAAGGAAAGGATTAGCTGAGTGGATAAATACACCTGAATTTGTTTCTCTGGTCCCTCCAGCAGTGTGCGTGTGTGTACATAGATGCATATGCCTGTGTTATTTGTCCTCATACGTGTTTCAGTCCATATGTCAGCCCGACGTTTGCTTTCATTAGCACTCTTTACTCAGGGAATAAACTTAAATGGTGTGTTTACTTGCAGGCTATGCAAAAGACATTTTGAACGTTGAGACCGAATTGGGGGCAAAATGCTTGTGGAAATACACAGACGTCATTCAAACACAAGTAGGTTGCCGCATTGATGTATCCGAGGGCACTTCTTAGGTTAATCGTAAATTAACTTGAGACTTCTGCTCTCTGACTAGTTTGCTTCCGTCCTATGACTCGTAAAAACTCGTAAATTAGCAAAACCATGGAAAAACCATGGAAATTTATTGTAAGTCGCTTTGGATAAAAGCATCTGCTAAATGACATGTAATGTAATGTAATGAAAAAAAAAATGCCCTCTAGCAAGGCACAAAACTAATGCTCCAGTGGAACTGTGGCAAACTGTGAGAGCTCACAGACACAGTAAAACTGCAGGTAATGAGTGTTTGACTTACATGAGAGGTGTTTTTTAAGACACTGCATTGTTTTTGATGAAGCAGTAAAGTAATCATAATTTTAAAGGAAACAATTGACTGCACAATTATGAATTCTAACCCAACCATACAAGCTACAGTGTATAATCTTCTCACAAAACATGCCAGCTTTATACCAGTCTTTTATTTCCTTTACATGTCACGTAACGGAAGTTTCAGATCCCATACTGATGTCATCAGTCATCTCTCTCTGCAGAATTATAATGTAACTGTTAGACAAGTTTATGGAGGAGAAATATCCGTTGGCATAATACATGCTTTTCTTGGGCTGTATGCTTAAAACTGGTGTAATCTGCATTTGTTTCTCTAAGACTGTGTGGTTGGTGGGAATGTGCTGTTGAATGGAAGAATGTCTTTTCTCCAGCTGACCCTCTTCTAACCTCTTCTTTCATGCCTTTTATAGTTGAGGATCACCCCGATCGCTCACTCGCTCGCTCATGCTCCTTGGTCCCAGGTTACATAATTGATTCGAGCCAAGGATGGAAAGCGACTGTTATCTAGCTGTGTTTCCACCAAAATGGTGCCAGTGCAGTTCAGTGTGCCACAGTAGATTTGGGATGGTAACCCATGATCCTGCTTCTGTTTCCCATCCATCCCAGGGTGCACAGGCTAAACGGCAATGACTGTTTAATGTGAAAATAGCGTGACATCATACTGGAGCGATACAGTACAGCCTGAACATGACACAGAAAAACAACAGCAGATGTTCAGCTTTTTATATTCTTTCTTGGCATTGAATAAGATGCAAATGGCCTTGAATCCCCTTTGTGTCTTAATGCTCAGCAAATCAATGCGGGCATGTTTTGTGCTTTTCCAATTACATTAACCACTGCTGCACCGAAACAACAATTCTCTGTCAACCTATCAATCTGAAACTTGCTTTAAGTGCAGTACTAAACTGAACTCTACCACTTTGAGGATCTCCCTCATGTGCAAACACAACATGTTGTCAGGTCAGTTGCCAGCAGCAGATGAAAATGAGTTTGTAAAACACACACACACCCATACTGGGACACACACATGTACGTACATACTCAAAGAGTTATATAAGAGCTATATATAGTCATCCGCTCACAACCGCTGCCAAACTGTGTTACACAAAGAACGTAACACATGGCCTAATGGACAAAGCATCCTCCTTATAAATGACTATTTTATCAGAGAAAGTCTTTGTGTTGACCCAAGGGCCAATGACTGTCCTCGACGACTCACAGAGGGAATACTCAGGCCCCTCAGAGGGAGCCAGAGGAGGGAGGGAGGTGAGAGAAGGGTGACGACTGTCCCTGGGTTATCGGGAAACTCAATCAGAGGTATTTAGAGCAGTGCATGTTTGAGTTAGTGTGTACACTTGCACTGTCTTTGTGAAAGCCATTTTGAATTTTAGACAAAATGGAACGAGAATGCTTTAGGAAATGAATGATATTTTGTTTGGTTTTCACAACTTCATTTAAAGACCTGATTTAAGATACAGCTTTGACCTATTTTTAGTCAAGGTCACGAGTATGGGTAGGCAATTATTTGTGATAATTAAGGTGTTCTTACAAACAAGGATAGCATTACAAGTGTATGTGTGTGTGAGAGTGTGTGTGTGTGAGAGTGTGTGTGTGAGAGAGAGAGAGAGAGAGAGAGAGAGAGAGCACTAGCACTTAGTCAGAGGGTTTCCCAAGTGTAATGAGGTAGAGCATCCAGGCTTAACACACTTAACCTATCCCTGGTGATGGGTTAAGTGTGTGATGGGTTAAGTGTGCTGGGACACAGCTCTATAACAGTTGGTGTGTCTTCATCAGTCTGATTTTATGCATGAATTTCAAATTCACACACAAATGGAAATGCAAATAATTCAAAAAATGTCTTGAAATATTGCTTACAATTTTTAACGCTTAAGTTGGCTCATCAATAAAAGGAAGATGAGAATGAGTGCTATAAAACCAATTTAGTGGTAAAAAAACGACGATAATGAGAAATCTAAAGCTTTAAACATTTTTACTCCCATTATTTGCCTCACAGCAGTTAATGGAAACACAGATAAGTGTGCATTCTTTTACCAATCAACTACAATTTGCAATACATTTTATTTATTTAAACAATACATTACCCTGGCTTCAGGCAAACACCTTTAAATTGTTTACAAAATCCCTAAATCTCTGCCCAGTGATTAATGTGTGTGGCTGAAGTGAATAAATGGAATATGGAAAAGACCAACTTTCAAGAGGTGATAGTATCTGTGTTGGATTAATAATAGAAACATCACAGTATTAGAGAGACTTCAATTCATAAAGCAGTTTACATTTTCCAGAGACAGCATCATTCTCTGCTCAGGCAGCCCATAAAAGAATCAGTTGGTTAATAGAGAAGAAGCCATTTGCACTTATTCCATTTTATAATAATATTCTAAAAAAGGCATGCGTGCACACAGCCAGAATGTAACTCAAGGCTTAGCCAAATCATGATGTAAATGAATGGTGTTTCACTTAGAGGCAGTGAAGGCAGGTACATGACAACTTGTAAATTTGTGTTAATGCAGACATGGAAGTTTGGCAACTGGCCTGTGCAGTGTTACACCAGCAGGGAAAAAAATACCAAATTAACTCAAAATGACTTTATTACCTATCACCAATTCTATGCTGTTCTGTGCTCCTGTGTTTATGACAGTCTCATTTATACCAGATTAGGAGGTTAAAGGTTTGGTTTACCCAGCTACAAATACCCTACTCAGGGCTCTTCTGGGGCAGGTTTGCCCAAACATGGTCAAAGACACTAACATAGTGTGGTTGACCTATAATGTGAAGTGCTTGAAGAGACACCAAGTACTGGCTACTACAAAACAACACAAGACGGAGCTTGGGTCAATGCCTTAGAGGATTCAAATGTCCCAAATTAACAACACTCAAGAAGAAACTCCATTCAGAGTGTGCACTATCACATCTGAAATGTTAGCCAGAGATGGAGCATACACCCACTCTCCATACAGCTGTCCACCTCAGAGGGGGACCAGAAAAATGAGGGATAACCCAGCATGAGAAATGGGTAATAAACAAATGCTTAAGAGCTTGAGACAGGGAGAAGTGGACAGCATGAGGGCAGGGAGAGGGAGGAGGGATTACTGAAGAAATATGGGATTTCTCCCATTGCCCAAATAAGTACCTATTAAAAGAGACTTTGTGTCCCGCTGAGCTGCCGATAAAGCAGCCAGGACAAAGGAGCTGTGGAAATAGAACATGACCATATACAGAGGGAAGCTGTGGAAAGAGGTAGCAGGAGGGGGCAGAGGTTAAGTGGTTCCCCAGAATCTGAGCTTTCCACTGGCACAAATGCGCAAAGAGAGTCCCTGAGTCCCAGCTCGTGGACCCAGCCTGAGCTCATACAGGATCATGATTGAGCAGAGGGAGGGAACTGCTGTCCAAGAAATCACAGCTTTTAAAATCAGCTCCACAGTCAAAAACCTTGTTTACCAATTTTGAAGACACTATGAGGGGTGCCTGTTTTTTGTTATTTTTACCAGACTCTTTTAAATTCACACCTGAGTTCATCTGTCCCACGCTGTGGGTTTCAGACCACTGCACTGACAGAAAAACAGAAAACAGAGGCAGAGAGAGAAAAAGCTGTCTGTGTGACAAACACACACTCCACAGATGTTGCTCCTCTCTCTGACACCACTGGTCTCCATAGCAACCCTCCGGCCAGTAATAGCCTCCAGCTCGCCTGGCTGCAATGGCGTCATGTAGACGCACACACACAAACACCATACACATACATACGCTCACATTTCAGCCTCTTAATGGGATCCCAGTGTGTATTTTTAGAGGCAGAGCGACTCAGTAGCCCACCCAGCCCAACTACGCCCTCAGGCCTCACCAGAGAGCACACATCTCTTAACAGAGACCATCTACCCCCATCATTAAAAGCCCTGGCCACACACACACCCATAAAAACAGATCCACCAAGTCCCTCAATTCTAGTAAACAAGCCCTGTAATTGGCGATAACAGATAGCCTGGAATTATACATTAGAGCTGGTTTGTGTTTGCCGCTTGTCCTGGATACGTGCAAGAAGCACTCACTAAATCTTACATGGGCAGATCTTTCCTCATTTAAAAAAAGGTAAATCAATATAGAAACTCTGCACAACAAAGTTTACTTTTTAAAAATTGAAGGTTGTACTGTTCTATTGCAAACTGAATACATTAGTATTATTTCCCCAGAAATGACAGAAAGCATCAGCAGTTCAATTCTTATGGTGTTGTTTTTCACTTGAAAGAGCTGCCTCAGTGGATTCTTATTTTAAATGTGGATACGCATGTACAACAAGATCAAACCAATATTTTTCTGACACAAAAAGCAATTTTTAGTGAAGTGCTCCCGCTGAAGACTTTGACAAGTTGTTATTACTTCTACATAAGACATGCTGTAATTGCGCTTTGCCCCTCATCATAAAAGCATAGACTAATATTCAGGGAGTTACTGGATTGATGTGCAATAGGTCAACAATGCATTGTGGTGAGATGACAACTGATGTCTTTTGCGTGGCAAAAATGATCATGTGGTGTCACGAAAATGTGATCTGACATTCTGCCCGGTGATCATTTAGGTATACAGTCCTCTCCACAATGTTGAAGGTAGAAAAAAAATGTTGTGTCATTGAGCTATGTCAGTATTCTTAGGTTGGATTTCCCATCATGCATCTGTTTAAGGAGGAAAACTGTATGCCTACCATATTATGTTTATTTCTGCTATGGAGATTTTTGATGATCACGTGAGATGACCTATGATGTAACCTCTGGAGTCAGTGATGAGTTAAGTTGTACGACTTTATTGAAGACAGCTCAGATCTGAGGATAACTGAGACAATGCCTGACATCTGAACAGTAAGGCATCATCACAGATTCTGGCGAGCAGCGTGACAGGTCTGATACATATAGTTAGTAAGCCTTGTCCAGATGCCTGACACCTTGGTATCTAGGAAGGGAACCTTGAAAGTCGCCTAGTTTGTGTCTTATCGTAAGTTATGGCTGTTTATATTGAACACCAGGTCTGGATATAAGAATATGTGAGTAATTAAACTAAAAGTTGGCTGACGATTAAAAGTTTCTCTCACAACATATATACATATATATATATATGTACTATATACAGTGTGTGGGAGGTGAATGTGTGTGTACTTACCAGGTGACAGAGAGAGGAACAGGTCACTGAGGGGAGGGGAAATACAGGAGGACAGCAGCAGTGCACCACTCTGAAAGAGATTTGTAAAGGAAAAGAAGGACATGAATACATTTGTGAGGTGTAATTTGCAGACATCACATGTGCAGCTAATTTCATTATTCAGCCTTATCGTGTACACAAACAGTAATATTATGATTATGTGTGTTGCCTTCAGGGAACACTCTGACACATTAATGCACATGCAAACAGACACAAGCTTGTGCACGCACGGCACTCTGGGGTGTAATTACACACACCACCCTCGTCCTTTTTTGGCAAAATTTTAATCATTCCTCTGGCTTCTGCTATATAAACTGTTAATAGGAAGCTTCTTCCCTTAAGAAAGACTGCCTTCATCAGAAAGAGTGTTGGTAATGAGCTGGCAAATAAGACAAACACCACCCCCATCCTCATCTCCTCCTCTGTAGCTTTGAGTGGAGGATAACGGTGTCTGCTAAAAGCATACAATGTAAATGTAAAATACAAAAAAGTATATACAAAAGTGAAGCTGAACAATAGGGGAAGAAACTATAGATGGGAATCAAGATAATCCACATCTTGGCAAGCCATCTTATATCCTTATGTCTACACCACAGACAAGACAAATTCCTCAACATTTCCTGTACTTAGCAATAAGCGTATTCGGCTTGTGTCTCTCGTCACCTCATCATCACAGCTCCATCTTGCTCTGGCTGGTGCAGGACAGGAACTGTGGCAGTAATGAATTCTATATACAAGCACAACGGAAGATAAACTTTGCCGGATAAGCAAAGACAGTCCAGGATATATTTCAATAATCTAAGTGACAAAAGCGAACATTCTGCAGATTTTATTTACGTCTGGAATTATCCAAGTTTAACGAATGTGATACAATGTGTGAAAGAAAACATGTTTCCACATTGAAGAAACATCCGTCCATCTTCCACCACTTTATCCTCCACATGACGTGGGCGTCGCTGGTGATAAATCGCAGCTGACATGGACAGGTCACCAGTCCATCACAGGTACACACATACAGACAAACAACCATCCACTCTCAAACATACAGTCAATTTAGTGTCCGATTTGCCTAATCTCCAAATCTGCTTGTTTTTGGACTGTGAGAGTAAACCGGAGAACCAGGAGAAACCCACACATGCACGGGGAGAACATGCAGACTCCATGTAGAACCAGGTTACAAATCTGGTTCTTCTTGCTGCAAAGGCAAGAGTGCTAATCACTACACCAACCATGTGGCCCATCAAAGAAACAGGTTAAACCATAATGGCGCTTTCCCACTACATAGTCCTGGCACACCTGGCCTCGGCACGGCTCAACAGCTCAACACTACATAGTTTGGTATGGTTTTCCATTACTATTGTACCTCCTCAATGTGGGTGGAGTCATCATAGCACGGCTGCATGAAACTGCTGTGACTTCGTTTTACATGTGACACACACAAACTAGTGACTAGTGACTTGTAAAGCAGTTGTTTTCGGTGTACTGAATCATTAGACTCAGTTCATTAAAAAGATATAGATATACAGCGTCAGGCCAGTATATTCAAAAGATAACTTTCATTTGTGGGCCACAAACTCTGTTTATGCTTCGGTTTGCTGCTTTGGTCTTGTTATGTCCAATAGCACAGCTTGTATTAGTGCAATACTGAATTATACCAGACCTAAAAAGCCTTGGTACTGCTCTCAGAAATATACCAACCAGAGGAGGTCTGCAGTGAAGATTCATTGAAATACAGTTGACAGTTGAAAGTAACAAGAAAGCAGACAACTACTTTGTCCTTGACAGAAAAGCAACACAGGGACTTCCGTCAAGAATAGCTGGAACTCACTCTACCACTTTAACGTATATAACTTTTTACGATTCATTAGTCGCCTTGTGGTCTCCTATCTTCATCTGATAATTCTCTGCTGCGCCTCTCAAGCAGACACACTTTCACTCTCAACACCCACCCACACATTTGTCTAACACAGGCCATAAAACAGTATGCAAAGGATGTTATCCAAAGGAAAATCTGTCACTGTTATTTCCATTGTTTGATTATTTACGCAAGCCTTCTGCCTATTACTTCCTGTATGGCCATTTCCTAGACGATGATTCTTTCTTAGAGGAACCATCTGTAGCAGTGCTCAACTATCTAAATCTTCGATGGACCCATAAAACTGAAGTTCATAAAGCAAATATGGACCAAAAATAGCCAAATGGCCTTACCACAGTAAACATAAAAATGTACTACTGAGCGCTGAAAGGAGCAGCACTGTTACATAATTCAAAGGAGTCCTCGATTACTAATCTGGCTACACATAATATCATGAATTAAATTACTCTATAAGTATTGCATGTAAGCCACAAAATATCAAATGTTATGTTGCTGTGGAATGTTATATGGTTGCAAACAAAGAAAACACAAAAAAGAAATGTATGGTGGAGAATAAAAAAAGGGTATTGGTTAGGCTAACAATAACTAATTTAGAAATCAATAGGTCTTCAACATCGACCATTGACATACTCAGTATTGATCTGTTTTTTTTCTTTCTCTCGCTCCCTCTATCTGTCTATCTCTCCCTGCCTCTCCTCTTCATGTAGATGAGTCTCTCCCACAGTGGTGGCCTATATGGATGTGATATTCTACATGTCAAGTGGTCTCGCCAGATGAGAGCTGTTCACAGGCCTCTTCAGCCAGGGGAGCAGATCAGTGGGAGTGCTCTGTGCCAAAAATTGGATATTCAGAGATCAGTATTTATGCTATGCTGAGCAAATGGGTGAGAATACAATACAAACCAGATACACAGACAGAGAAAAGGAAACCCCTAAGGCAGGTCATAGCCTGAGGGCCATCACAACACAAGCTCAGTCACCCAGGATCTTTAGCCTGACCTGAGAGACAGCCAAGATGGTCTCGTGAAAGCTAATAAAGACTTCTCACACTGTAATGTTATAAGGAATCCCTTCAATTCTTTCAAAGTCAATGAAACAAATATAAAATCCATTTTAGAGGTTAACTAATTGTGTATTTTTAAAGGTCAAGAGATTAATGAGAGTCTGAAGCATGGGAAAGCATTTCGTTGGCAGTTAGGCCCCTACCCCCAACTCATTCATTTTCATTCATTCATTCATTCATTCATTCATTGTTTACCGCTTTATCCACCACATGAGGGTCGCGGGGCCGCTGAAGCCAATCCCACCTGACGTAGGGTGAAAGACGTGTTTCACTATGGACAGGTTGCCAGTCCATCCTAGGCCCAACATATAGAGACAAACAACCATTCACTCACACACCTATGGTCAATTTAGAGTGTCCAATCTTGTTTTCAGACTGTGAGAGGAAACCAGAGTACCCAGAGAAAACCCTCACACACACGGAAGAACAGGCAAACTCCATGCACAAATGACCTTGTTCTGACCAGGTTGTGAATCTGGGTCTTTTTGATGCAACAGCACTAACCCTGCCCCCCTAAACATCAGAAATGCCAGTAAATGTCATCATATTAGAAAATAATTTGCAATAACAATATTCAAAAAAAGATTTTAAAAAGCTAAAGAACATAAATAAAAATGTATGTTTACATAAATTTACATAAATAAAATAAAATAATCAAATTTCATTGAATGCTGGATCTATCATGGATCTTTTATCAGTCATCAACAAACAGCAAAAGTGAGCAGATATAGCCACTGACCCATAATTTGTGCTCGGCATGCGACATGGAGTCTCCATGCAGAGTGGTGAGGCAGCACAGCCATCGGCCACTAATAAAGACATTGACCACAGACGCTGGAAAAATGTCCTGCAACAAACACACCCTGCTGCTATGGAAACTCCCAACAAGCACACTCCTGGTATCAGACACAAAATACCACACAAAGGATGGATGCTACTTGAGTTCTCTCTCTCCCTCTGCCCTTTGTGTCTGTGTATTTTTAGAAGGTGCTATTATAAGTAACATCCAGTGGTGCAATAATAATTCCTTTGATTAGGGCAATAGGTAAGAGGCTGGTAATCTATCAACCAGCCTGCCAGAGGATTAAAATGGCATAAACAGTAACGGCTCTACCATCATCAGTCAACCTGTGACAGCTCTACAGGGGAAACACACAGGGGTGCAGATTTAAAGGACAGCACCGTTAATGCAGCCAACCAACATACTCCCACACGTATCACAAAGACAATTATAGCAGGGGAAGTGACATTATCACAGTAAGCTGAAATAGCTTCTTCTAAAAATAACAATAATGCACACGCAAATCTTCACACACACTCACACTTGGGCTGGAAGTAATGACTATTTTCATAACCCTCAATACAACAGAAAATCGTGTGGGAATGTCCGTCAGCATTTCCCAAAACTCAAAATGATTATGACCTCAAATGTCTGTTTTGTCCAAAAAGACATTAATTTACTGTCATAGAGGAACAAAGAGAGTAGAAAATATTCACAGATATAATGTGTAACATTTCTACATTTCACTATATAAATGATGATATATGTTGTTGAGTAGTTCATGAAACAAAACACTTCCAACACTCTTTAAATCCATAGAAATCTGTATTTCTATTCACTATTCTAGTCACAAAAACATTTTATTTCTGTCGCCTTTTAATGACCTTGTCCTCTTTAACTGTCTCTGCTATAACAATCAGGGAAAAACCCCTGTGAAACATCAGTGTTCTGTGTAGGAAGTGTGTGGTCTTTAGTTTTTTGTTTAATTGTGTGAATTTTGTCACTCGTGGTTCAGGACAACTTATAACCATTTGCTTTGTTGTTCTGCTGCCGAGGACAAGTCATCAATTATTATGTCGTATTACATAATTGTTTTCCCTTGCGAGAGAAATGACATACTTTGTGTTTAAGAAGCTGTAATTAGTATTCCATATAAAAAAGCAATTAAATAATAATCAATATTGTTGGTGAATAATTTAGTCCTTTAATACTCGATTCAGCATTGCGGCCCTAACTCACACAGATGAGGAAAAATGGGCTTGAAAAAACAAGTGTGAAATAACTCAAAACTGACAAATGAAGCAAATGCTGTTGTGTAAACAGGCACTACAGCTAACAGCCTCCTCATCTCACTTCTCCATGGGACTCACTGCTGGTTGTTTTACACCTCACAGCCGAGTATTGAGAAGATAACGCTCATTTTGTCCCTGATGTTAGATAACATCCTCTGTAATGCTCTTCTGAGGGTTGCTATGACAGGGACATCAAACAACACTCTGAGAAAACCCTGTCTGATGGCGTTCACGCAGCTGTGTCCCACAGAGCACCAGGACTCCGCAGAGGATTGAGCGAGGGTCACCAGATTGGACACTGATTCAGTGGCCGGAGACTTGTAACAGCGAGTCCTCAAAATGAAAAGATTATCATCGTTTATTTCTGACACTGCATATCTTCATTTCAGATGGACATAAATCTTTTTCTTTATCTCTTGTCAAGAGAATGTAGGAGAATAATTTGATTCAAATGTAAAGGTCATAGGGTGAAAGAAAAAAATGGGTCACCACTTCTGGAACTTTTCTTGCAGAGATGTTTTAAGCCTACATATATTCATAAAATAAATTTGATTTAGCTTTGGATAAATGCTTTTTATATGAACATACACACTATGAACCTATAGAGATGTTTCACAATTGTACTTAGGGCAGCAGTGGCTTAAACTATTATTATGATGGCATTATTTCATTATTATCTTCAACCTGAGTGAAGAATAAGAGGAACAGAAGAGTTCCTTATTAAGAGTTTCTTGTACAGTAAATATTTACTCTATTTTATACTGTACATTGTCTTTCTTTTTTACTCAAGTGCAAATATGCTTAATACAAGTGGCTGCAATACAAACCATGACCTACTTTTATAATACAATAAAACTGCAAATCAACCAAAAGACCAGCACAGACTTACACCGAATGAACAAGTTATTGTCTTTTCAGGAGATTGAGAATTGAAATACAACCAAAAGCAGAGGCGTTCAGAGAGAAGCGCAGAATGGCAGAGGAATAGAGAGATGTACACACACCAAAACATTTCACATGCACTTTGACTTTTCAGTTTTTTTCCCTCTATGGTGCTGTCAGAAGTCAGCTCCCCGAGGGCCACAATAAAATAGAGAGAGGAAGACAAAGAATAAAATCCAGACAGAGAAAGGTGAGAGGGAGAGTCTGTCTACTTAGTGAGTCAGAGAATGATTAGAGAGAACAAACACTTATTTTGCCTTGGAGAATAATGAACAACCGTCTTTAACACGGGCAAATTTAGATCTGCGCATATATCTCACTGCAGACTCACATACATGAACAACACGTCTTATGCAGTGATGGTGTACAAGACCCCAGGCCAATGACGGGAAGTATTCAACTTCAACTAATTAAACAGCCAATATATGACATGGTTCGCAGAGTTCTCTGATTTGCCAGTTACTAGAACCCGAAATATTTCAAGCTCCTTGTATTACAGAATTAACCCTGTACATCATAACTTTTCAGATTAACCAAGAGGGCATCCGAAGTGGATCCGAATGCCCTTAAGATGGTCTGATATGCTTCTAGGCTGTACATTTCGAACTGTAAGATTTGGGGATAAAAAGTGACAGCCCTAGTCAGTGTTTAATAGAACTTACTCTTTATAAAAGTACAATCCAATACAGAAGATGTCGTTTAAATGACTTGGAGTGAGTTTTGAGGTCACTGTGTTGAAACTTATTCAGAGGCAGTCAGGCAAATAAGCCCTCAAATATCTTAAGTTCCTTTTGTTTACTTTTCATGTTCTGAAACCTATCTCCAAATGCCTGAAGGAGATTTGCAAAGCAGCCAATTCAAATGTCACAGCAGGTTCTTGTTCTTAAGAAAACACAGCGTTAGGCCTTTCCAGGTTTCTTTAAATTTCTAATTTAATTTCACTTACTTTGTTTTCACATTTGATATCAGAGATAAGACAGGACATTGGAGCTTGATGTTGTGCTATGTTGGGTTTTGTTTGTTAGGTTTGTTGTTTCTTGCCAGTCAGAGAGAGAAAGTGGGACAATGTGTTTTAGAATACTTTGGTGATTTTTAATATATTGTGTCGCAACTGTTCCAAAAAGGTTCTTTGAGACAAACTGACATTGAACAATTTCATTTTGTCTGGGTGCAGCTGCTCTGCAACTGCAACAATTCTCCTTCCGAATGCAGTTTCAGCTATTTCATAAAAGAAGTGAGTTGGAAAAACTATTCTTAGTTTTGTCACAGGCAGATGTTTTGGAACACATGTTATTTGTTATCCATCATTCAAACTGAAAGAAAACGTAATGTTGTTCAGCGGAAACAAGGTTTTTAAATTTACAGCCACATTATATACAAATGTTTCTTGTATAAGAAAGGGGAGCCATGCAGAAAAGGTTTAAGAACCACTAACTTGTGCAGTATGACTTTTCAAATTGTGGTTGCTTTTATTTTTGAAGAATAATTAAGTTCTTCATTAAAACAACATTAGTTTGTTTGGTTACACTATAAAACAGTTATGAGCTATTCTTCTGCTGTTTGTCCAGGTATTTATCGTTTAACTGTTTCTATTTAGGAGGTTTTCAACTGCAGTGATGGGGATTTAAGGCCAGATCGGAACATACTGGACAGTGTATTAACGCATAATATGATTTCATCTAAGGTTTGATGTTTGTGGTTGTCACTTTTGAAGACAAGTGCAATAAGTATGACAGAGTATATGTATAGGAGTTTTATGATTCCAGAGAATGGCAATGATGTAACATCATGGATGTAATCTGCCATTAAACCTCAGAGAAGAAGAGTTTGTTTTCTCACGGTATGTTGTATAACAACAAAAATAGACACAAGTTTTCTTAGCAAACTCTTGCATCTGTGGGTGAGAGTCACATTTCACTAACAAAATAAAAATTGACTTTGTCATTACATGATAAACTACCTCTGTGTACTAAACCAATTTAGGATGGGCTAATGTAGTCTCTCTAAAAACGCTTCTTTCCATTCCGATGGGATTTCTATAGTCACACATTCTAGTATTATTGTTATTATTATTATTATTATTATTATTATTACAGTGTATAAAAGATCTAATTTACATGTAGAAGATTAGGTCACTACCAAGTAAAAATGAGTTAATAAAAGGACATGGAGAAGCTTTTTGAGAGGGTGATTAAGTACATACTGCTTAAATAACAAGTTGTGTTCATATGTGCGCTACACAGTATTTCCCCATTCTTCCAAATGTTGTATAAAAGTGTCATTTGTGAAAGTAATTTCTCCCAGACTCTGCCAAAGGAAGATTTACAACACTCTTATGATGTGCTTCGATTGTGACAGTTTTCTAAACTTTACATTATTTCCACAGTTTGTTATCGTAGCCATCTGGTGGCTTCATGTGCAAAGCCGAGAGGTTTGTTTAAATGACACACCAGACATGGCTGATGAGAAATCACTATGGGCCTTTGATAAACATTTGGCACTGATCGGAAATCCATGTGAGAAAACTGTTGTGTGTTTACACTCGGTTTGTTTCTCTCCGGCCTGGAGTTCAGGGAGCATTTATTATTTTATGAGCTGTAAACCTATGAGAACGGTTTATAAAACTGCCATTAAAATCCACTTTGTTTCCCCATAACATAAAATAAACGACAAATTCAGTTAAACAAATATTAAATACTTTTAATACATTTCCTCAAAGCCATTAAATAATGCAAGTCAATAATAAAATAGAAAAGTATTGATTCACGTCTGTATTCTGCATCTCAACAACAGTCTGCTACACACTACACGATAATTGGCCAAATGTCAGTCCTGATCTGATTTTCCTCCCAATTTGAGGCAGGTTTGAAAATATTATCTGACTAAATTATCCTGTAATCTGAGCAATTTACATGCGTAATTTTAACGTCATCAGATGCATCAGAGTCTTTCCAATTTCAAATCGCAAGTATTTATGTGTGATAATTACGGCTCAAACAGGAATTGGGGGTGTAAGCAGAACCCAGCAAGAGAGCGTGTTGACCAGGAAATGGATGTTGCCGACTTTTGTTTAGAATCGAAACATGGCTGCCCATAGTGTGTCAAGAACAAACGTGAAGACCATCTCCCGAGTCCAGTGGACGGTAGAGAAAGACGACGTATTTCTCAGTACAAAACATTGAGCACACTGCGCCTACAGTCCGCCTCCATGCGTGATTACATTCTGAAGTTGGAATCTCCTCCCTGAAATCTTGGATTAAAATACCAAGTGTGTTTCTCAGGATTATAACAATAAAAATGGGTTACACTGTCCATTGTGTCTGTGGTCTCCCACATTTCAGATTTGAAAATGTGTGTGGGGCAGGCTTGAGTTGAGCAGGATAAGTGATAAGCTGCTAAATGTTACATAATTGCTTGGACTTTTTATCTCATACAGTAGAGGGTTGATTGAGGATGCTCATCTGACACATAATGTACACACACACACACACAGACACACAGACACACACAGCTTCTTCAGCTAGACAAGAGCTTTGCTGTAGAAAGAGGAAGAAGCAACATTCTTGCTGTTTATCTAGTCATCTGATCTGTCCAGTGAGTCATGTGTTGGAGCCGTGTTCAACGCTTTGTGGCACACTTCAGGCTAACCCCAACCCTGGTCTTATGCATTCTGTGTTTTCAGCGTCTCATGTTATTCTTTCACTCTGTTCTCTATCTAAACGTGCACAAGATTCCCTCTAAATCAAATCAAATTCTAGACTTGTTTTACTCTTATGACTGAAAATGTCTTAACAGTATCATTTCCATGTTCTGGAAAAACCACAACCTGCTCTGCACGATCAGGAACCAGGTGAGACTTTAACAAATAAATAAATCAGTAATTGATTGACAATATGCAAAATCCAATCGATATTAAGTGTAGCTAAGGGTTTCTTAATTTCCTACCTCAAATATTGACAGTGTCATAAATGCAGTAATTGTTTTTGCTGACTTCAATAATCCACGTCAGAGTATTGAAAAGCCCTAGTCTCTGTACCACCGGGCTGGCTGGTTAATAATAGCTATCCAGGAGAGGATGGCACAAAATCAAGTTTTGTATTCTGGAGCGAAGGTCGACAGTTTAATTGGAAGTGCAAATTCTGTTCACGTGTATCCCCACAGTGGATTAAGCCACAGGCAAAGTGAATGTGCACACTGCGTGTGGGAAGGTGGGGGGGGGATGAGAGTGTGCACATGTTTAGCTGAACTACAATTATCATCACGTCAGGGTTGGATTTTTTTTTACTCCTCAAAGCCTCTTTCACACAGATCAGGATGCTCCCACTCCCTGCTACTGAACCAACGATGATAATGCTGCCAATTTTTCACTAAGAAAAAGTAAATATTGACTCGACGACTACGGCTCCCATCTGTTGGTGTGAGAGAAAGCGGCTCCCTCTCTTTCTGTCCGTCTCTCTTTCTCTTGCATTGCTGGCTGTGAGAGTCTACCGAGAATACCCCGTCATTATATTTACCCTCCAGCCACACTTACCCTTGTAGTGAAGATAAACCCACGGTCATCTCACTTTCTTTAAACAGAAATGCAAAAGTGCACCTGCATAATAATCTATCACATCTGCACCTGTAAAGGCGGAGGTCGCGTTTTGATCATAGGCCGTGTTTGAAGCTGAGATGTCAGTGCACAGACTGACGTATTGTGCATGCAGTAGATATTCCTACTTATTAACAACTAGTTATGTGGTCCTTGAAACTGTCGTTCTGATAAGTGACCTGGACAAATATTTAATCATGTAATTAAGTACACAATATGACACTATATACAACACAGTCATTCAAAATATCTCCAACACTTGACCATCACGTCCATATTTTCACGGTCTGGAAATGCAGCTGAGAGTAGGACAGTGTTTCACGACGCTGGATCCATGTAAACATTGACTTGTTTTAGGTATGTTGACTGTGCTACTACGCCAAACAGTACAAACAACATTTGTTTTCATCCCTGGAAAGAATGTGAAGGAAGCTAACGCAGGATGAACCTGGATCATTTGTGGCCAAGAAACGTGATTGAATGAATTTTAATTCCGCCTTTGTTCTCTGAATACTTGCACTGACATTATTTCATCCATCATTGTCGGTCTAATGTCGCTCACTGCCTGACCATTTTTGTGAAGATATGAACTCGAACTAGGGACCAATAGGGATTTTATGGTGGGTGTGAGTGGGGACTGTTGGGAAGGGTAGTTGGGGTTTAGTATTTTACACTTTTTCTTTCCCCTCTTTTAAGTCATTAGTTCTGACCAATGAACCCTGGCAGCAGCCTTTAAATCTGGTCATAATTTTTCCATCAAAACCAGTGGGAGATAAGGGACCAATATAACTGCAGATGGTGTTCTATTGCTATTACACTGTGTTTACACAGATGTAACATCATAATGTCAAGTTAAAGCCAGAAATTCATCAATTTCAGCTCCAAAGTTGCTAAAACTTGAAAGCTACACAAAGACTAATTCAGTCAACTTTTCTTTTTATTGTGAACAATTACTTCTCTCTGATGGACTGACGATTTATGGATAATGAAAAAGTTACACCTCTTCCCTCTATTAAAAATAAAGATCACGGCATATGTAAATGAATCTGGCCGAGGCGACAATAAGCCTTCATGCTATTAAACTAATACAAATGACATCATTAATGCTGAGCATATTACAGAGAGCAATCACCTCTTGGCTGTGTTATGGTTTCTAGGCTGACATGAGGGAGCACACGGCGGCGGCAGCGCAACCTGCTTATCAGAGAGTGATGTCTGGCTGAGGACGGACGTGCACTGCACATCAGTCTTGTTTGGAAGATACAGTGAAAAATGAGGCCTCTTGCTTTCATCATTCAGCTCTAATCCAATAAGATGTCTGTCATCTGCAGCTCTCAATGGAGCTTGTTTGCAGTGCTGAAAGCTTTGGAGCAAAAATGATGTGTTCGCTAATGAGCAAATGCAAATATAAAGAGTCAAGTAGATTTCTGTGCTGAATTAGAGGGAAAAGCCCTAATCATTGTTTGAGGTGTTTTTCTTTACCTTGGGGGTTTTTGTTCTTTCACAAGGACATTAGATTACACACTGACAACCCGCGATTACATAAGTTGTCAGGTGGGCCTACAGGCAGGATGAGGCCATATGTTTCACACACATTATGCACACATTTTAATCAATTCACTTGATGCAGATTAGGTTATTAATATGCACTCACGAACCCAATGCTCTGGAGACAAGACTCTAATATTAAAGAGGCAGCCTGTGGTATACTAAACTCAGGAAGGAAAGCCTTTTCCCCATAGCAGGTGTTTACTGGACGGTGATTCTCTTGCACAGGAACTCAATAAAAGTAACACGAGGACAAAAAGAAATGAGTATTGCAGCAGTGATCTCTGGCAGTGAACTCACCAGTTCAGCATCAATAATGTTCAGCGGGAGAAGCACATGTCTTGGCCTGCAGAGACAAAAAAGGACATTCTTTAAGACGGAGAGAGAATATCATAAATAACAGAGAAGTGAATCTGAACTTATTTGGCTGAAGTTTAAAAGCATTGGTTCAGGAGAAAGGACATGGCCTGAGAAAGCTACACAATGAGAGATGAGCACATACCATGTCCATTTACTCCCCTGCCAATGGAAAAAAGTATATCACACTATTGACAAACTGCAGCGGAACAGCCTCAGATTGTCAGATTTCAATTATATGGGCCGACATATTGTGATTCAACACGCTTTTTAACATAATACAAACACTGTCAGTTAGAATGCCAATCTGTTGGTCTGCCGGCCAAACAATCCATCTGGTTGCCTGCCTGCACTGCCACGTTCGAAGTAGAAGTGGACCTCTCGTCAAAACAAAGTGAGACAGCTGAGCTAATCAAGACCAGATATGTCAAATAAAAGGAAATAGTAGCACAAGAGGAAAATACAGAGAAGCGTCTGCATTCAGAAACAAAAAAAGTAATTCAGATGTACGGCGAAATGGCAGGCAAAAAGATGGATTCCAACTAATGTCCCACTGGAATAAACCGCCAATCTTTCAGCAGCTCAATACGATGTTGGAACGCACCCCAGTGTGAAGACATACAAAAAGAGAATATGAGATTTTGTTCGGACCAAAGCGCTACAGCAAAAATCAAACTGGAATCCCAAACGTCAACACTGGGAAATGTGTGTTTTACACACATTTCATTCCTCTAATATGTATGGCTGCAGTACAGTCACATTTGTAAACCTTATGAATGTAAAAGCAACGCCAGGCTTGTCATACGTGTGCCTAGACTTCAAGATGTTGCTTTACTTTCCTCTTCATTCTCCATTATATACCAGCTTTTCATCTGAGAGATTAAATCTAGTTTTCTTATTGTTGGCTTCACTGTGACTCAAAGCAAATGTGTTATTCTGTCGTGCTAAATGCAAAAAAAAAACATGTTTCTTTTCACTCGTCCAATTCTGAACAGTAAATTAAAATCCCACCTCACCACCTGCATTACACAGAGAACACTGCTACGTCTTCAAGACAGAGATAAGTACATAATTAAATCCTTTTTTTCCAGCATAATGATTAAAAGGTATCAAAGGATGCAAAAAAGTTCCTTAATTCATCAATGCTAATAATTGCTGGTAATGACCACAAAGCAGTATCAGCCAAAAAATAATTAAACCCATAATCACCCTGCCATCACATCACCAATTACAAATACGTCAGGGTGGCCCTGTGCTGCACAGCACCTGCTGAATAATAATCAGTCACTTCTGTCAAAGTTTCTGACCACTATGCCTATATCCACAGCCATTTTCTTTTACAAAAACACATTCATTCTGCACCAGAAACACCTGATGTCCACATTACCCCAGCATATAAGAGACACAGACGACTTGGAATAAACAATCTGCTTAAAATATCTAATTGCAGGTTTTTTTTCCACTTTTTTGCCATTTGATTTGCAACATGATTTCTTCAGTCAAGTTTCAGTTTAATATTTTGTTATTACCAAATGACACCATCAAAATATAAAATGACTATTCTCTGATGCAAAGATGTAAATTCATCCATCCATCTTCTACCGCTTTATCCTCCACATGAGGGCCGCAGGGGGAGCTGTGCCAATCTCAGCTGACATAGGGCAACAGGCGGGGTAGGTGTAAATTCTCTCCAATATAAAATAGAACAATTTCACTGAAGCCTTTAAATTTGGTAATCGGACTACTTCATCTTGCAATTTCAACTGTTTATCAGTTTCAGTTTGACCTCTTCATTGATCTAATTAAAAAAAGTCCCTGCACCGACCCCATTGGTTTTTTGCAGTTACGTTTTTAAAATAGACACCCATAGCTGTCACATAAATAACAGCAATAATGGCTGTGATAAGGCACGCAACACACTGATTAAATGGAACACAGTAGCCATCGTAAGCCCGTTTTTTGTCTTATTGCCATTGTCTGTAACTTACTGCCTAGCCTACACTTGTGCGTTGACAAATACCGCGGGGTCGTATCTCTCCTGAGTTCTCCAACTCAAACAACCCAATTAGTCATTTGAGTTGGAGAACAGGTTGGAGCTCTTTCTGAAACTAAGTAAACTACAGAGGTAAGCTTCAGCTTCCTGTTTACACCTGTGCGCCCATACAGCCATACAGTGTAGCTGAAAAGTCACATGACCATCGCATACGGTGCTGAAGCGCTCGTCTGTACGTACATTATATCTGTTTTTACCTGAAAAGGACAGAACACTTACTTTGTAATCTGCAGCTAAAAACATGTAAATTTATACACAAGCAATACAATCACTTGTACACTCCCAGGTAGCCTTTAATCTTCTTACTACACCTCTATTAATCAAAAAGCTTCACAGACCAGGGTTTAAGCCACAGGTGGGGGATTGTTAATGTGTGAGGGAGGGTAATGTTTGTCTCTGTAATGTTTTGTCTTACGTGGCCAAGTCAATAAGCCTAAGCCGTATTTGTTTTCTTTACATAATGGTGGTGATACTTCTGCGCAACAGTAGTCAACATTTGAGAGATGAGGTGGGAGAAAAAAAATAATCTGTATCTGTACATCATTAGACACCCTCTTGAGTCCATGTCCAAAAAACTCGCTGAGATAAGAGAGTGGCCTTACAACATTTACAATTTTTTACATTTACAACACCTGTGGTGCATTAAGTAAGGCTTTCTCTGCAAGTATGGCTCACACCGCACACTGTGTGCATCGTAAGAGGACGTCAGTCTGTGTGCACACAAGGAATAAGCTCAAGCAACATGTTTGTTAAGGCACAATATACACCCAAGTCAATCCTGGACAGAATAATACATTATGGGTTATTTGAACAGCAAATAATCCTACAGGTTATTCCTAAACAAATAACGCAGTCACAGTCTGCCTCCTGGGTGTATGTGATAAAACAGGTTATGAAAATAGAATGCTGTTGTCTGACTCCGTGTCGAAACCAAGCACTGTTGCCACTCACACTTGCTCAACAGAAACCACTATAGGAAGAAATTGTCTTGCTCTGTTAAAAACAGATGAGAGACTGCACCGAAGACAGCAAACTGACATTGATTTCAAGTGTTGAGGTGTCAAAATGGAAACTATCTTTTTAAATAATCTTTTTGCATTCATTTATTTGACACACCTGGATGGAACATAGCATGAGACACCAAAATCTGAGATTATTTAGGACAATAAAACAGCATTATTGTACTATATATATCAATGCTGACATGAGGGACATGAGGGATGTTCTTTTCATTAAAATGTGTTGATCTGTGTGTTTGATTTGACTCAGAATCCCTAAATTTAAAACACAATAAACTATCCTGCTGCTGAACCAGAAATCAAAATTAAATCAAATTAAAATGTATATAATGTTCAAGCATTGTATAAACACACACCTTGAGATGTGGCACATTTAATTGCTTTTTGGATGGTTAATTAACCTCGGTTTTGTGAAAGATTTGTTCTGTTTGTTGTGTTTTTTTTTTTGTTTTCCTCCCATAAATGTTAAAACCACAATCTTGTTTCTTGAGTCTTAAGTTATGTGACATTTATCATGATATTTATTTTAATAATCTCTTTGGCCCAGCCCTGAATTAATATAACGCGTTATTGACATGACATTTAAAGTCACAAAATAAACACAAGAAACTAGCTCTTTCTGTTTGCCCTGACACAGAGAGGCAGTGACACCTTGTTGTCTGGGATAAATTAATGTGCAGCTGCAGCCTCCACATTCACTGAGCCGTCAACATGATGCACTTTCACATATTATATTAACCTTATACTACGTTATAAACAGGTTTATAACGGGCTGTAAATGCTACAGTGCAGTGAACCATATTGTGCACGCGTTTGTGCCAAAATAAGACCGAAAGCAGCCGCTGTGTGCCGGTGAGTCCTCTGACTTTTACGGCCACAGAGCAGAGCAGTGTGTGCCTGTCACATCGGCCGGCTGGCTCCTGCTCTGTCCCGCTACAGCTAGCTCCAGTCACTATAGCCTCCCAGCCGCTGGAAACATGAATAACCCCGCATTTCATCAACTCCACAGCCCACGGCGGCTCCGTGGCGTGACATTTTTACCTGGAGGAGAGGAGAAGCCATAGCGACGAGCGCGGAGAGAGTGAAAAGAGACGCTATCAGGTTGCTAAATGTCCCCGCTTTAATGCGTTTGGTTAGCTAGCTAGCATATAATGTGTGTGTGTGTGAGTGTGTGCGTTTTTGTTACCTCTTCAGGACCTGTTGTGGCAGAAACACTGACCTTGTCAGGACCAGTAGTCCGCTAAGAACCAATAACCTGGTTCTAATGGGACAGAATCTAATTTCTGACGCCGTGGTTGAAGTTAAAAGGTAACATGTAAATATGGCGGTTATAGTAAGGTTAGTTTAGTGGTTATGGATAAGGTTTTGGTGGTAGGCTGCCCAAATGAATGGAATTCAATAGAGTCCTGATAAGTACAGCGGCGCAAACATGTGCATGTGTGTGTCTGAGAGAGACAGGCGGATTTGGCGTGTACGAGCGCGATGGAGTTGAAATGAAAGGTCTCTACACAACAACCGCGTCAAATACAACACAGTGCAGACCCGGTTTAACTGAGCAGCAGCAGCAGCAGCAGCAGCAGCACAGTTACACTGAGCGCTATGAATGTAGCAGCAGCTGCCAGAGAGATTTCAGATACCTGTGTGTGTGTGTTTCTTACAGCTGGAGGTGGGGACAGGTTTAACCCAAGACAAGATGCTTGTCAGAGTTCAGGGTCTGGACTTACTTTCTCTGTAGGTCTGTCTGTCTATGTCCTTCACCTCCTCCAGATGCTGCTGCTGCTCCGTTTGTCCCGTCTCCCTCCGCCTGTCTGTCCTGTGTCCCTGCTCCTCCTGCTCCTGCTCCTGCTGCTGCTGCTGAAGCTGAAGCTGCCGCTCACTGTCCCGCTGCTCTTGTACCACTCGCCCTCCAGTGGAGAATGAGCGGCCCTGATGCGACTTTGATTAGGAGCAGCTCGGCAGCGCCCTCCTTCTCCTCCTCCTCCTCCTATTCCTCCTCACAACCCACCCACTAAACGTGCGTGCTGCCTGCGCGTGAATTTCGCGCGCGTGCACAGCAGCTTGTGTGTGAATGAGTGAATGAGTGAACGTTGGGTTGACAGACAGACAGAGTGAGTCATCCAGCAGAAGCAGCGCCTCCCTGCCCTTCCAACAGCTGACTCTACTGTAGCAGCCAAACACTGCCTCCTCTTCCTCCTCCTCCTCCTCCCTGTGTAAAGTCTCCCTGTGACAGTGCACTGTCTCTCTCACTGTCTGCTGCTCAGCTGTCCCTTCACTATTACACTTTCATTTCTTTCACTTTGCATCACTTGCTTTCTATAATGTGACTGTGATTATCTTTCCATGCTGACATGAATAAACACAGTGATCAGCATCAGCAGTAGAACTACTGTCTGGTTTTTATTCTTGTGGCACATGAGTGTGTTTATGTTTCAGCCTTGACGCCACAGAGAACAAACAACTGTACACACAGACCAAAACTATATCTAAGGAAACCACCCCCCAAGAACTTTCCATAAAGGGCTGGACAGAAATTCAACAACAATTTACTGTATATCACGACATAACCTTTTTCAATGTCAAAAAAAGAAGTTTCAATAAAAACTGAAATGTTTACACACTTTGACACACAGCAAGTGTTAAAAAGAATTTTAAAACCACAATTAACTGATGAACACGGGAGAAAAACCTAATCCTTAATTGTCTGATTGCAATGATTCAATATGATAGTGCCCAACTCTAATCCCATTATAAATGACTTTGTTTTGATTCAAACTCTGGGTTTCAATCCATTTTCAAACCACAATTGAATCAGTCGGCCATTTCTTATTTCTGCGAGTTTACACATTTTGTAGTCAGAAATTTACTCTATTGATGCTGCTACGTGCACTAAAAAAGGTTTTACCCAAATGTTTATTTGACAAAATGTAGCTTTTTGATCACCTGTTTCATGTATTTACTATTTAGTTTATACATTATGTTTGTATAAAGACAAAAATTGAGATTGGTGGGACAAACCATTAGTGTTGTTTATGTACATTAAGTCATACATCTAACCAGATGGAGAAGGAAAAGAAAGCCAGCCAAATAAATCATTGAAAAAAGGTTGCGTCAAACAGTATTTCTGCCATCATTTACCCTGATTGAAGTTTGGCAGTGGCCATAGGAAAAATCGTTTGAAGTTCAACATACGTTGTCATTACAGATGATTTAAAAACCGGGCACAGACAAACACAGCTCTAGCACAAGATTAAAACCATCTAACTACTTTATTACTGTGGTCGATTCTTCCATCACATTAATTCATATTCTGTCAGAGTCAGAATCAAAATAATGTCATTGATATAAGAATAAAGTTCTTTGGGGGATTTCTCTCTTAAATGTATTTCTCTCTTTGCCTGGGCAGAAAACTAATTTATACATCTTTTGTTGTGATATCACTCTTGCTGTGTTAAATTCTGGAGGAAGAATCACCTTCATGCTTGAAAGATTTAATATTAATGCCAAGGCAAAATGACACGGGAGCATCTTAGGAGGGCTACAGTTAAAAAAAATGCATCCTCTTCTCTTGAAAATGTAGGCAAATAAATAAATGTTAGAAGTGTTAGGATTTACATGGCTTTTCCCAGCAGTTTCATATTGTGCACTATACTGTCTGGGGAAATCAAGGGTTATAAAGAAGAATAACCACAACAGATGAAGCAGAAGTGAAGATACCGTGGATTTTACGGAAATATTGGTTAGAAAGACGTAACTGCTGTTTCCAAATCCAACATAATACGTTCACAGAATAACCACATACAGCTGCGACCTTCTGTATATTTGTATGTGACATCAGTGAGGTTCTAAGTTGTGAAAGTTCATTATGTCTACTGATAGTTTTTTTGTTTTGTGTTTTTATACAAAACAGGGTTAAACAAACAGCTGATACGGCACGTCACCACCTGACATCAGGTGTCAGTTCTGAGAAAGGTGGAAGACACACGCCGAAAGTGGTTAACAAGGTAAAGGAAAACTTCCTTTTGTCCAAAAAAACCAAACAAAAAACTCCAAAAAGGTCAACGACTGTGAGGTGCTTCCTCCCATGTGAACCATATGGTGTGAAAGCAACAATAACAAACAATAACAACAAAAGCAGCGTATCCGTCACTACGTATGATTCAGCGTGTCAGTGTTACAGAGTGAGAAAACCCCCACAAAGGAAAGTCACTGTGCCTTTCATCATCCATTTAAAGGGGACATTTTAGTATTTAGGACACAGTTTCAGGGATAATATTAGAATTACAACCACAATGTCATCCGGGCTAGATTAGAGTCAGGGTTATGTGTGTGTGTGTGTATGTGTGTACCTTCTAAGCAGCAGTCTGTGGTCCTCTCCTCTGGAGTCCTGGCGTGCCTCATTACAGCCCAGTTACCGGACGCCTCCTCCTCATCCCCGCAGCAGATGGACAGACGCAGGGTGATGATATTCCAGGGAGTTTGCAGGACCGTCGCTGTTTATTTAACCCAGAGAATCTTATTAAAAAGCCACTCTCCTTCCGTCCTGAGCTCCCGGGTTAATTAGCTCACTTCCTAGTCGCTGGTATGCATGGAGGCCTCTAAATGGTCACAATGGTTGTTATGGGTGACCAGGCTTGTCTTATCTCCTGCTGCCTGTTGGGATTCCCGTCGAGGAGCTGAGACTGAGAGGGGACATAGTGTTTATGAAGTCTGGAAAACACACACGCATGCACATATGTTGTATACAAAGCGGGGGGGAAATCCACATGGATTCAGCACGAGTTTGCTCACAGAGAAACACGTGCAGTCACAATGATCACACCGATATGTCTGCAACCATGTATAAGGCCTTGAGATTATGTGTGTTATGAAATTCAAAATTGAATTGAATTAATGAGTTTGGGAGAGTACAAGAAATCACTGGTCATGCTACAAAACAGTTAATTAGATATCACTGTGGCTGAAGAGCCAGTCAAATAAAACCAAGACATTCCCCCTCGACAGTCTGTTACATTTTAAAACAATAGTGCATATTTTTGAAAGTGTTAACAAACGCTGAATAACTCATTACAGTGGTGTTTAGAGCTTGTGTCACCCAGAGACATTCCCAGCACTGCACACAGGAAGTGTTTCGTTTCATGTTGACAGCTAGAAGCGAGATGACTGCAAACAGGTGGGATTGTGAGAGTTTCAGAAGTGAATTCTGCTGCTCAGAAAACCCGCATCGTTCAGCATCGTTTGAGGAGATGCTGCCTCAGTCAGGTCTGATAGTGTTGCTTGACAGAGGCAGAGTTTTCAGATGAACGGATAATGTTACATCATTTCTGATCATGCAGAATAACAACAACAAAAATAACCAGAAGTTACACTGCAGCGTTAAATTGATAGAGTAAAATCACAGGATCTTTAGGCAGCAGAGGGATTGATGTCCACAAATGTCCATTATGTGTCCATAATGAACCATTTTAAAGCACCTGCTTAGTGACGACACAAGTGCTCTTGCAATAACACAGTACATTTGTTTGATTTAGAGGTTTTTGACAACAATATTTAAATGCTCTGTTTGGTTTCAGAGCGTCTCGGTCCATTGACTCATTCACGTAAATGATCAAATTCCTGTTCCTCCCATCGTTTTTTTTCAAAAGCACTGTTACCTAGGAGATGACAGGAAATACGTCATTGAGGCTTTCTCCCCATTTCCTCCTGTTCCTGAGCGTGAAATACACACACACTTACCTGCAAACACACACAGACGCTTCTCATTGTCTTTGTCAGCCATGATCATCCAGTCTTTGTCTGGATTAACAGTGAAACCTCGAGACAAAACAATGAGTTGTGACAAATGATGAAAACAAAGCATAATTACATGACAAATGGGAAATTCACAAAATAAAGACAAAAACATGATGAATGAATGACAGTCGCTTTAAAAAAATACAACCACAGACATTAAAGATGAAAAAAACAACAACATTCGGTCGAAAAACGACAAATTAAAAGACCCAAAACTCAACTCCAGCAAAGTACAATAATAGCCACATTTATTTTCATTACAGGCAAATTCCCTTTACACTATTTTTTTTTCATCAACTTCATATTTTATCCTTTATGTCATACATACATTTACATTTCCAGAGTGCATACACTTAAGTTGATGAAAAAGGGAGGGTGGGGTGGGGGGGTGGGGCCGTTAAATAAAGTGGTTCAAGACATAAAAGTAGGATGCCTCGCATTTCTTAAGAGACACATGTCAAATACTGCTCATCACAAGCATTACTCAGTAGTGTTACTGTACTAAAAAGTGCACACGGTCTATTCAATATCAGACAGCTTCATATAGTATTATGGCAAATTTCAACAATGATGCATTTCACACATTCAACATCAAACAAGGCAAACCTATTCAAAGGCACAGGACTCTCACATCAATATCGTCTTTTTTTTTAAAAAGTAGTTTCTACTTACATGTCTGATCGTCTCTCTCTTTCAACTTTTCAACTTTTTCTTTTCTACAGGAAACTCTCTGGCTGGAACACGATTTGATATAAAACGACACGACCGTGAGTTAAATGGCACTGGACAGTTGGGAAGTGATGAACACTTCCCCCCTATGGTCACTGAATGGACAGTTCATGTTTTGTTTTGTTTTTAAGAGGACATTGTTCAGTTACTTATCATGTTAACGCTGGTGTTGTGCAGATTTGCACTGAGCGTCTGCTATCATGTTTTAAAAATAACTGATCCACTTCCCCCCCCCCACTCCAAACTGTAGCTAGTACGAAGTGTGGCCGAAGTGAGAATAATGCCTGTGTCTGACTGGTTTCCTGTTGTCCCGTGCATCTGCACCGCGCACACTCAATTACCTGCCGCTACACAGTGAACCTGTGAAGAGGAGCGCTGCTTCTATAAAAGTACAGCGGGGTCCTCTCCCGTCTATGTGAGTGCCCCAGTTTGACAGTTTTAGTTCAAGCGGGCTAAACGTCAGAGCGTCCGTTAACGTGAGCCAGATAAAGTCGGATCAAAGTAAAATGGTGTGTCATTACCGATAACTTCCCTTTTCAGTCTCGTTCCGTTGATGCCACAGTGAGGTCACACTGGGTGCACAGGTTTTCTTTAAATGTTTTGGTGAAAATAGATTTACGTTTTGATAATCTCTAAATCTCTGCTCTAGAGCTACTGTAACATTTACAGTTGGTCAAATACATGCAGATTTCTGTACAACACACTCTCTCTCCACTTCCTCTCCGTGGGCAAAAACTGCCCTCAAGCAAAGCAAAAAAATAAAACCTTTTAGAAACTAAAAAAAAACAACAACAGAGCACTGCATAATATCATCATGTTAAATAACGTACAAACCAAATAATGGTTAAAATGGATGGTTCTAAAACAAAAATAGCAGCAACACACATGCTTAGTTCTGTGAGAACAAAATTGAGAACCAGCAAGCCACCAGTGCCTCTGGGTTAAAGTTAGAGTTACATAGTTACGTTGTGAGCCTTCAGTGCAAATGTGGACAAGTGAATCTAAACCTTAAAAAGATGGTAGCATCACAGGCTGAATGTACGCCGTGGTTTTCTTTACAATACAAGTTGACTCCACTTAAATGACAATGACCACTGTAAGTGAATTCAAGACCTTGGCACCACACACCTCACTGACCACATCTACTGTCAATATTATTGTAATAATAATAATAATAATAATGATAATAATAATAAAAACTACTCTCTCTGTGCAATAGTTCAAGTAAGTTATTTCCTGCAAATAGTTAGTGCTTTGTGACACATCCTGTGACCGTACCAAAAAAAAAAGACGACAAAATACAGTTAACATACAGATACACAAAATGTACGGCTTTGTGGACAAGACTGCACTCAACGTAGAGAGGACCTCTACTCACCAATCCAGGCTCAGATTTGATCTAATCCTCCCACTCTCGTTAAAATGAGTAGCCACAGTCTCGTCATTCATCTGTAGTCACAAAGTCACAGCCACCAATCAGTGTCCCAGTGTGAAGCGAAGCGCCGGCGGGTTAAATCTCTACAGGGACGTGTCGTAAACTCGGTCCGACGAGCCCTCCTCCGTGTCGTCGTCGGACTGCGACGCCTTGTGGTTGAGCTTCTCTGACGTGGAGGAGGCGACGAGGTTCGCGCGGTCGTCGCTAAGCTTGGCCTTGCTGCTGTCCTGAACAAATTCTTGGATCTCCACAGGTAACCGGCGAAATTTGTCCTGGTACTCCTGGTCCAGATCGCTCTGTAACTGCGGAGGAAGAACAGGGAAATCAACCAAGTCTTTACATGATGGAAATAGGAAAGCTCTAATATGCAGTGTGGTGCATATTATACATTAAGATGATAAAGCTTATGGAAGTACACATGTACTGTACTGTACACTTATTAGGGTGGACACGATACTAAAATGTCATATTTGATACTGATGCCCAGGAAAATACTTGTTACGTCCTTTAATTGCTGATGAAATGAAGTTGGTTATGTTTGAAGTTCTTTGAAGTTCCCACAAGAGAATTAACCTAAGACACGTCCCCATGCCACAGTCAAATCATGCTACAAACATAATCAAACAAACATACAGTATATATTTAACATCAAGATACAGATATTTTAAATAATCTAAATGGTGTTCTTAACTAGCCCTCCACAAACAAATTCACTACTTGTGAATGTGTTTTAATTACATATCCCTTCACCCTAATTTACTTCTCCTACCAACAAAGTCTTGTAGCTGCTTCTCTCTTCAACAACATATCAACAACACCAGTTTCCAGAACAGTTCCCATTTGCAGCTTTAAGCATATAAAGAAAATATGACACAGATTTATCCAAACCAACCAATGAAAAGCAGGATTTTAGAGAATCAAGAACTCAGATTTAGAACTCATTTAAAGATCAACTTTAAGGATTTTAACCTCGACAGCATCCAAGTGCTGCTTTGTATTTGATGAGATACGACTTTTCATAAGAATTCATTGTTCTCTATTACTTGCCATTGAGATTGAAAATAAAGCTGGAAGTAGAGTGATAAACGAGGGATGACCCAAACCCTGACATTCAATCCTGAATGGATACCATGGCTTGCTGAGGTTTGACCATGTTCCCCCACTGCAATCATCTACTACTAAACACTGACTTCTCTCGCTGAGAAACAGAAAGGAGAAGCTGTTTTCTCCGAGGCATAGAAGCCCCCAATGATTACAGATGACAAGATTGTATTCATTTCATTTTGCGGCAATAATTGCTGTAATGCTGATTTCTCTGTTTAACTACCCCGACAGATTCCCACGGGAGAGCAGTAATTAAAAGAAAAGCTGCTAAGATGAATGGTGTCAAAGTCTCCCAGCTCAACGCAGTCATGTCAGCATTGTGAGTGATCAAAAATACCTGTGAACTCCGACAGAATACAATCCATTAGAAGCCTCTCCTGATCGACTGATCGCAAACTAACTTCTACCTCAAAAGTAAACACAAACAACCATGATGGGAAATGCATAGACAAGAGAGAGAAGAGGAGACGTTTTCCTCAGTGTTTCCCAAACTGTAAAGACGTATCACGAATCGTGACAAGGGTAAATAACTCTGAAGAGAACTGAAGACACCTCTCGGGTGACGGGTGAAACATCTTCAACTTAACTGAAGTGAGTCCATTTGCCTACAGCTAACTCTGTGATCTGGATGAGTGAGAATCTCCACAGACAAGAGTCAATAACATCTATGACTACAATACCTGTTACAAAGCACTATTTATAAAAGGTGTTTTATAATGGTCTCAAACCTCAGTAGCTTCAGACACAGAGTATTAAAGTCTGTCCAGTCTGTAACACTTTATATGATTGATTATGCAGAACTGAATATACAACCCATACGTATGTTTCCCTAAGTGTAAATTGCTTTCAAATAAAAGTGTTTGGTATTTGTAGCCTTTCATATGTAAATCTTCAGGCTTTACTGCATTGCCATGTTTCTACAGGCTAACCAGCCAGAAAGTGTGTTTTTAAGCAGACAAACCAAACCAAGGAGTTATGAGTGAGATGTTAAACATGCTTATAGTACCAAAACTAATAGTGACAGATCTTGTTTTTGTCATACAAAAACTTAAAAACTGTTACCTGCACAAAAACTGTGGAAAATATGTTATAAAACAATAACTTTCTTAAAGAATGACTCATGGTCAATATCCTACTGTTCCCTTTTTAACATTAATTTTGCTATTTTTCTCACTACCTTACTCATGTTTCAGAAAACTGGGGTTATATAATCAACCTAACATTGTCTTTCAACATTAACTACACCTCCCTTGTATTTCAGAGAACAGGGGATAGTTCCTTAACCTAAAATTTGCTGCAGTCTTTCTTTACTTGTGTAGCTGTTTTGCTTCTGCCTTTATATCTCATGATGTGAAACGCATCACTCTGTCTTATCACAGACACAAAAACAAAACATCGCTATACTGAGAAACACAGAGAGTCGTACAGGATGTTAGGAAGAATATTTTCATCGAGATTTCTGCACCATTCAATAAAACAGAATAACAAACCCACAGTTGTTTGTGTCATTTTGTCAGCTCTATGGTTTTTCTTCACTCGCTTTCAAGATGATAATAAGTAGCACATGCAGTTAGCACGTTTGAAAGGATGTGCAGCCAAGTGAAAACACTACAGTAGACTCAGTTACATAAATGAACACTTGAAGATGCTGCCTGTGTTTGTGTAAATGAATGATTGACTTGTATTTTTCGATGTTTTGAGTGAAGCTTGCAAGAGCTGTCACCAAACAAAGCATCTCAAGGTCATTTTCCTCCCAAACTCCCTCCCTCTGATTCTCTCTTTTTTTCCTATTTTCTTCCTTCCATTCTCACTCTCTCTGTGGGTCTCACAGAGCGGACATCCAGCACATCATAACCAGATGGCTAAAGATGCACCACAGCTCGTCTCTCTCTCTCTCTCTACCCGCGTTGCACTGCGCATGACCTACTTAAGGGTGGGACAGTCTGCACACTGTGTGTGTGTGTGTGTGGGCAGCCTGCCTTTAGCCTGCCTGCTGAGGCACAAACACCCTATGATTAAAGCTGTCATCTTTCTCCCATCTGACATTGCCCTGGCACATGTGAAGGAGTTGGGAGCAGCAGGCAGAAGAGTCTGAGAGGCACCAGGCAGTTTTCAGCAAGACATGTGTGTATGTGTCTATCTGCGAGTCTGCTGTGACTGTAATCAACAGCTCAAAGTCAAGCAGACGTGCGTTGGATGTTTGGGTCCCGAGAGTTTGAGCACTTTGCTTTCAAAAAGGGGACATTTGAAAAATCAGAAATATCAGAAGGGGCGGAGAGAAGAGGAAAGAGGACTCTTTTAAAGCTTTTCCTGAGCTATGGCTTTTTGATCATCATCATCATCCCTCCATATCATATCTTCTCTCAAGTGAAGAGAGGAAAAGTCATTACAGGACTGCAGTGAATAAAGTCCACATTAGGAACTCCTCAGGTTTGGTGGAGCTAAGTTTTGAATTGTCTTACTCTGCCTGAGCTCAATTCTGTTTGCGATATCAAATGCATACATTGTCTGGTCTATGATGAGGCAAAAAGTGAGACATTGCCTGTGGTATCCAGGTGTGGTTTAAAGAAATTGTCATGTATTTCATACATGTCACACATAAGATAATGTTAAAAGTGTGTGGTTCAGTTTCTCTTTGGACACCAACCAAGTTTGAGCAGCTATTCTTCTCAGGATCCTGCACTGATCTTCATTCATTTGGACAGCCTGAAGTTAGCCATTAACTTAACCAGTTCCTCTATCCAAATGAGGTTCTGTCTCATTAGGACAGGGTTTTGATTTCCACAAAGAAGGTCAGTGTTTATGTCAGAAAATGTCCTAAAGAGGTAATAAATAAACACACACCACATTAACATTGGCACACACACACACACATTTCTGCCTTTCTTAAAATACAGCGCCCAGTGACCTTCTTCACCAGCTGTCCTCGTTTTGAGAAGCTATCAGGGGAAGTGGAGAAGGCCTCTGAAGAGCCAAATTAATTCTTTGCTTTGAGCCATGACATAACGCCTGCTGCAGCACAGCCAAAAACGCCTTCAGTATACAGCCGCGCTAACTTCTCACAGTCACAATAAGTTGCTCTTAACTTTTTAACCATCCCAGTGACGCAGGTAGTCTTCAGTGATGTGGCTCCAAACCACCGATGCAGATTCTTATCAGAGGTTGTGTGACGTGTAAACGTAAGCGGGGCCTGACCTCGAGACATAACTGCATATCCATACATGGCCCAATTAGGCTTTACCCGAGATCCCACGTCCACAAGATGAGATGGGGTCACCACCCTGTCAGCATTAAGAGGCTTTTTGAAGAAAGAGGTTTCCTGTGTGTGTGTGTGTGTGTGCATGAGGAAGACAGAGAGAGAGCATGACAGTGGTGAAGACAGGGAATGCCATTCCTTCTTTTACATTCTTTCCACAGTAATGGTCAGAACTGTAAAAATGCTCTGCAGCAGCTCGACGGAGGAACGACACGGGTAATGAAAGCAGCTGCTACTCTGCAAGCTCTTTTTCCTTTCATCATCTCCCTGTGTGTGTGTGTGTGTGTGTGTGTGTGTGTGTGTGTGCGTGTGTGTGCGTGCTCCTTCCCGTCTTCTTTCAGATAATTAATCTGTTGATTTTTTCTTACATTTTTCTCTTTAGGTCTGGGAAAACACTGCTGCATACCTCCACCATGCATCTCCAGTACAGTAATGAGTCTTTCCCCTAAAAGGACGGGTTCAGAAGTGAAACGTAGCTGCAAAGCTACGCTTGCCGTTATCTTTATGTCTTTAGTTGTTACGATGACTTTTCTAATACATGTTAAAACCCAACTATATCATCATTTCTGACATATTTTTAGTGACCTCTGTAGGTCAGAATGCAGAATTACCCTAGTTGTAGTTATGTTATCATATTAGAATGTGAATATTGACTTACGGTATTTAATTACCTATCTACCACATCCTGAGCAACATGAGCATTAGTTTGAAGATGCTTTCCTGGCAACCTGATAAATGTAATGGGCGGCAGCAGACAGTGGATTAGTCAGTCTGAAGATAGGTAATGCTGGTAAACAAAGTCGATGTTAAAAAACAAAACATGGAATTGAAAGATGTTCTCCAGACAGAAACTGCTGAGCAGGTGGGAAATGTGGGTTTATCACAGAACACTATTCTTGTATATTGCATTTAGTAATTTGCACCTTCTGCTTGTTGTTTCAAAGGAAAGAGAGCCACAAAGAGTTTCCACTCTTTCTATTTTTTTTTCAGTCAAGTGGACGATATGAGAAATTATGCAACACACTGAAGTTGATGAATGTAAAATGTTATTTATCCATTATGTTTCCAAACGTCTGTATAATCACGCTCTTCACATCCTACCATTCTCTCTCTCTCTCTCTCCCAATATACAAAGTATTTGCTCTCTCTAAAGACAGGAACCTCACAGTGATACTGCAGAGAGGACACTTTCCAGCAGGAGTTCAATAGTGAATGTTCCTCTGATGGAGTGTAACCCTGGAGATCTTCTTTAGCACACGTACATACATCATCACGCAGAAGCCCAGCGTCCGTGCACATCCACCCTCCCCATCCACTGGAAGTGACAATTTTGCCGCATTTGTCCAATCAGCGTCGAGCTCACCGCAGTGACAAAAAACCCCACTATTCAAGTGGTTTTAATGCAGAGGCTGCTACGGGAATATGAAACTCACGTAAACCGATCCATCCTCCGTGATCAACAGCTGATTCTGAACAAACTAGTGACACAAGTTTAGTATTGAAATGTAAATACAACGCAGTACATATGTGACGACATTTAAGAAGAAGCAGATCTTCCCTTGCTGTCTCACCACTGACACATAAACATACATGAACAGTCCTGCACTAAAGCACTGAAATAGCAGCTATGATTAACGAGCAAATGAGTGGTAAACAAGTGTGCAACATTTACACACAGTCACACACTCTGGTTTGCACACAGTACTTCCTGTGGGTATAGTGTGTGTGTGTGTAGGATTAATGCAAACCCACCAGGCAGCGATGATGCAGATCAAAGTCTGTGATGAGGGAACATAGTGGTCACCCCTTCATATAACGAAAAAGAGGGCGTCATAAAAAAGAGACCATATATAATTTGCTCTTTTGCTCTACAACTCCAGACCTCCATGTCTCCTCCAACCTGTTACTCTCTCCCTCCCTCATCCCTCCTCCATGGGTTGCTGTGTTCTACCTCCAGTAATCATTCCTGGAATTGCGTCATGAGGAGTCAGATCCAAATTAACAGATTGCAGGGAGACATAAAGGACAGAAGAGGATATGAGAGGTTGGGGGGGACCTGAGTTTCCATGGCGACTGCAGAGGACTCCTGCTAGTTGAACGAATTAGTGAGCGTGTGCGTGTGTGTGTGTGCATAAATGTGTGCTTCTGTGTGTTGATTCAAAACCTGCTCAGTGGGGAGACACCATGACATCAGACACTTTTTTCTAAGTGAGGAAAAATCAGCATGCCCTCTCACAATGTGCATTCACAACACACACACACACACACACGCACACACCAACGCACACTGATGTCAAACATATTGCGCTATCACTGTTTCACATCCCTTTCATGGCCAAATAAAAGGTGTTGAATTACAGCTTTAGGCCTTAGTCATAAAACCCCCGAACAGGGTGGAATCTTTTCTCACTCCACGTCTTATCAGTCAATTTTGTCTGAAAAGAATGTGAACTGACCAAAAGGGCACAACTTTTAGTCATACCAGCAACCTACACCACACACTTTCTCTGACTGTACATTGATGTCAAAATGATTCTATCAAAGGCTGAAAATACTACTGATGAACATGTGTGTGTACATGTATAATCCCTTCACAAATTATTTGGTAACTTGTATAAATATTTAGGCAGGGGCCTTGCTTTACAGAGGCCACAACTATGTCAACAAATTATTGAAATTGTTGGGTTTTTGTAGCCTTATAATAACATTTAAATGTACTTCAGGCAAGAGCCTTGTCTTACAGACGGCGCCATCCATCATGCATTGCCATGTTTCTACAGCAGCCTGAACAGCGCATTTAAAAGCAGAAGCTTACTATGCAAACTAACTAATGACTAGTTAGTCAGAACTGAAGGATGAGAGTTGAAATGTATTCAACGCAACTCAAGTCCAGTCGTCTACAGCTAACTGATGAAGAAGATGAACGTTGATCTCTCTGGTATTCAGTCAGTCGAGTACTTCCTTTGTAACAGCATTAAGTCTCACCATTACATTATTTCTTACACTCTTGACCTGTGGAAACGGTGAGCTCCAACCCCTCTTTGAAATAAGTAAAGGTAAGGGTAAGTAACCCTAAACTAAAAGAAAAAAGCACTGTAATGTTTTTTGTGCAATAATAATCTTTTTTTTCCCCACTAATCTCATTCATCACACCAGCTCCTGATGTCAGGACATGAAGTAAGAAATAATGAAACAATTCTATCTCCAAAGATCATACGCAGCACAAATGATTCTTTGACTTCCTTTCAACAACTATAAAAAAAAGACCACATCAAATTCATATAAAAATATGGCATATGGCAGATGAGAAGTAGCAACATGCCAGGATATAAGAGCTTGAGGTGTGTTGCCATCATGCGAGGTGCTGCTGACTCCCGTGGGGCATTGTGATTGGATCATTAGCAGGACAGCGCACATGCTGTGAGTGACGACAAATGTGACCATGTCTTTCTTCTCCTTTCACTTCTATCACCATCTAACACTTAAGGATATCTTACATTTTACATCCCTGCACCTTGAAATTGTTCAGCACTTGTGCATAATGCGAGACACGATCCAGAAGCCCATGGCCAAGAGGAAAGAAATTGTGCTTGTAACTGGAAGGATGCTGGTTCAAATCCCAGGCCGTAGGCTGGGTTGCACCTGAGCAAAGCACCCAATCCATGATTCCTCCCTGGTCGGAGATAAGTGCTGCCCCCCTGTGTCTGGCTTGTGTGTGTGTTCACTACTGGTGTGTAATAAGGTTGTGTTAAACTCAGAGGTCAAAAGCCACCATCACTAACTGTTTGTTAGGGATAAGGGATGCTGTAGCTAGTACATGCACACATATAGTAGTTCTCTAAGATTTTTAAGGGGCCCCATCTGGCCCCTGCATTTGAAAAATTCCTCCAGACACCACTGTGTGAGCCCAGAGGAGAAACTGGGTTTCTCACTGTGTGAGAGGGAAAGTATGTAGTATCGTTCTGTCTCTGCTTCACTGAGACTAACACACACACACACACACACACTTGCAAGTGATAAAAAAACAAAGGAATTCTTCATACATGCTCTGCTCTGGTTATTTAAGCATAAAACATACTGCATATTCAATGAAAATCAGGTCCATTGTAGATTGCAGTCTAGTTATGAATCAAACTGATTTACTGGGACGTGAAATCTATTCTTTCTTTCTTTTTTTTTAATTCCACATCTTTGTCATTATCACAGCCTGGAACCTTCATTCCCCTGCAGCATAATACTCTTTCAGACACAGCGTGATTGGCGCCGTGCTCACCACCACATATAAGTCACTGTGCAGCATAATCAGCGAATTGTGATCACAGTTGAACATAGCCTTGAGTCTTTAGGCTGATGCAAAGAGTTGGAGTGGACAAGAGAGCTCCCTACAAAGTATTCTCAAATCACAATTGAGCCGAGAGACATTCAATTTGTCTGATCTGACACTACTCGCTCCACTTTTTCAACACTCCAGAGAACTTACAGGTGTATGAGGATAGTACACCACAGTTATGTATCTACTTTGGATTGTGCAATAAAATAAATGTATATTTTCCACTTTGGTTGAGGGTAACATCCGTGGGCATCTTGTGCTGACGGTCTCTGGAGTTGTGTCCTCTGACATCTCCGGCATGTTTTGCATAAAGATGACAGCTATTGCATGAGAACAAATATTGCAGGGGTGGTTCATTATTATGCAATAGCTCCATTCAGGCAAATTAAATTTGCCATGGTCTAGATGTCAATTTAGAGAAGTGATTGTGACAGCGGTTAAAGTAATGGACAATCACTTACAATTTTGAGGGAAACATTGATTGCTAACAGAATGTCATTTGATTGCAACACTAAAGTGATTTGGGGAGAAAAAAAGGGGGGAGGGCCACAGCATATCTCAGAATGGAGCAAACCATTCATTTCCGTGTTGATTAGATGCTGACGACACCGGTTGACACAGCTCAGACTGAGTAGGTGAAATCACTGCAATCATGGAGTTATTTGATGGTGCTAACTATTAAACGGTGGTGAATGTCACCACAGGACTGAGAGGAATGAAGTTGATTAGCGTCGTTGATTTAAAATAAACTAGATGATTCAACCACATCTACCCCCATTCAACACAGTTTGCTCTCATTAATTGATTGCCTTTTAAACTGAACTTTGGTAATAATTGTATTGTTATTATTGCACAAATATGTTTACCCTTGGCATAGGTTTTATTTAAACTGTCTTGTTTATGATCAATCTTCATTTATTCATCTTTCAAACATTCATTTTCAAAGGTAAGTGTTCATTTCCATGGTGACATATTTATCTTTTTATGAGAGTATCTTCTATGTTTGCGCATTATTTTAAAAGTGATTATCTACTTACCGGCAACGATCACTAGTATTCGGGGCTCAGTGCTGCTCGATGTGTTCTCATTTTCTTATTTTTGGTTTGCTAGTAAGGGGGAAGGTGGCCCTGTGTTTTTGATTTATCTTCTTTAATTTAATTCTGTATTCCTTTTTTTCATTTGGAAGGACTAGAGTACTTACATTTGTCAAAATGATTCCCTCACAGAAATCAGAAATCTCTATATATCTGTAACATCTGCCTCACATCTCGCACACACCTCTGCTGATGTTTCACATATGTTTGGAAAATTGACATAAACATTATGTTTTCACATTAGTCTAAAGTCTCGTCTAAAACCTGCTCCGTATTCAATAAAATCCCAGGTCTCCTCTAAGCTGAGCAAAAATGTCTTGTTGGAATCAGGCAACAAAATGCTGGAGTTCTTTTGGTGCAGGAAGTGTTTGTTTGTGACACATGTGACAAACATTGACGTTGATGCTGCTCTCACAGCTGCTAGTGAGGCGTCTAGTCATGCTCTTCAGTAGTAGCTGCAAATAAACCACTAAGTTTAGAGGAGCTATCTCATCTGTGATCTGCAGGTAAAAATATATGTTGTAAAAAAAAATACAATTTACTACTTAGTGACATCATCAGAGGAGGAAAAGATGGATAAAGGGCAAAAGAGAGTCAGTTGTCAAAAACAGCTGATTGTTGAACTTAAAAACAAACTCTACTGCTCCCTGACGTCATCAAAAGATGTCTTCTGTGATCACATCACATCAGCTTGTCTGCACTACACTCAGGTAGGTACATGTCTGCACAGCACCTCCCACACACAAACACAGGAGCTCAGAAGGAACACTGAGCTGTCACTTGGAGAGTGGGTGGTTATGAAGCTGTGTCTAACCGGAGATTCCTGATGTACTGAATGTATGACTTAAAAAAACACACAAGGAATATTTGGTAAATGTGCACTATATGATCATCTGAGAGTGTAGATTTATGTTAGTTTTCTTTAAATATTATAATAATGAACATGTGGTGTCATTACATCTTATCTTAGAGGCTCAAGGACACTGGCGGGTGGGATGGGATCCCTCCAGCTGGGGTGTGACCTCACTATACAGGCCAATCTGTTACCACTGTTATGATGCTAAGCTGCCATGCTATGCCAATGACTGTTATATTACAGCTGAGGCTGCCACATTCCAACTATTGTTCTCACGAAGAACAAAAATATTCTTGCACTTATTTTGATGTATTTTGCCTTTGTATTAATGCAATGCACATTCATTAGTTTATACACAGGTGTATAAAAGCTTGCATATTAATGCTGCACCTCTAAAGCTATATTAATGGCAAACACCGCAATGCAACAGTAGTCTTACCATGATCTTCTGCTGCAAACACATCCTACAAAGACAGTCACAATAACAAGGTCGGAGACTCACAGTAAACCCATGTATACGTATGCAGCATAATATAGCTGAGTGCTGGGATTGCATTCAATCAGCTCAAGGTCATAACACTTACACACGGTTTTACTGTTTACACTGATGGCAGCTGCATGAAGCAGGAACTGACATTAAAGCCAACAGAAACACTCTTATTCAGCCATGTTCAACTGTTTTTCATCATCAGTGTTCACCATGCCAGACAATGCTGCATCCAAAAACAGCATCTCACCAAAGCTGGTGCATGTCGCCACCTAGTGGTCAAAATGGGCCACTAGAATTTGGGTTAAGGGAACTGTTCGTAATGTTTTTGTTTAACTGTACACTTCATACAAAAAAAAAAAAATTAACTTGTGTACAAATTTGTGTACAAATTATTATATTTATATTTTTTTTTATGGGCAAAAACCCAGCATTATTATTACAGCACTGCAGGGACCATGGTGGTGGATGCATGTACATGTGTAACAGACTAGTAACTTGTGATGGAATCATAGATCAGAAATCATACCTTCGGCCTTTCATCTAAGATTTGTTGCCGGATGTCCTTGTGCTTCTCCAGTAGTCTCTCCTGTCTTTTACTCTGTGCATCCTCCAACTACACACACACACACACACACACACACAAATAAGTATGTATAAAACTGAATAGATTAAACTGTCTGTGTATATGGACAGATGGTACACAGCATTATTGATTGTTAATTACTCTTAAAGTACATAGAAAAGTCTTCTCTTACCCGTTTGATGTACTGCACCACCTCATTGACAAATGATCTGTTGATCTCCAGCTTCTCTCTGAGGGGAGAATTTTATTTACGGTTAAACTGAGCAACCAGTGAAAATTTTACAGATTCTTTAGTATTCAGTGACATCTAGTGGTCATACATCATGTAACATCCAACCCTGCAGTGAAACAGACTTCTAACAACATAGATACTTACTCCTCTGTTACATTCTTGTCTTTAGATTTAGCCTCGTTGATTTTCTCCTGCCGTTTCTTGTCCATTCTCTTCTTAAGATCCTTCTTTTCTCTGTAATGATGAGAAGAAGGAAATGTTAACAGGATTTTCCATGTTTGCATGAATATTGGTGCATAAAGTATGCTGAAAACATGACATCTTACTTATCGCAGATGTCTCTGATCTTCTTGAGCTGAGTGCTCTGGCACTCCTCTGCTATAGTGGTCAGCTTCTCAACCAGCTGCAGCGAGAGTCAAAGAGAGATTCGAGTCAGTTAAAACAAAACATGTTCTTCATATTTAACTTAAACCAACGTCAGCCAAAAACAACACCATCTCCACTCTGACACATCAGCTGTGCTCAGTGTGCAGGTGAACTGGAGCTGAAGAGATTCATTTTTCCACACCACACAACTGAACATGTGCACAGGCAGCAGAACGCTGGCCATAATATTCTACAGGGAGATGAAGGCGTGGAGAGTGAGGTGGCCTACAGTTCATTGCAGTATTCATTCATTCGTTGACTTGATATGGTTATTCTGCATCAGCCTTTCCGCTTTATCAAGCCCAATGCAAGTCTGGGCAAGCTCCCATATGTGTGTGTGTGTGTGTGGCACGTGTGTGTCTGTGTATGCCACTACTAAATACAATGATTGGTATTAACTGGAAAAGCTCAGACCTGTGACCAACTCTAACCACCAAATTGTCTGTATGTTTATATCTCAATTGCAAATTGGCAAACCTGTTGAACAATAATCAATTTCAATAAATTGAGCACAATGTGCAATTTATCTCAAACTCTTTAAAAATCTATGGTCAGTACAATGAGCACTTTACATCAGTCACATTACACTTTGGTTTATTAACCACTTTGAAACATGAAGCTCTGGGTCCTTGGTTTGCTTTCCCGGGTTTGCCCTGCTACATCATATAATTTTATATTCTTTGTAGTCTGTTTTCATTAAGAGTATTTAAGATTATTTGTTGGTACTGTTATTATTTTCACGTTTATATATTCATTCTTGTTTTAACTTTTACTTTATGCATTTGAGTATTTTGTCTTATTCCATCCACCTGCCTCGGGATTTCACATGGAAATTAGCCAGTGGCTCTAACAAGGCATGCTTACATGTTGATGTTCATTCATTTAATTAATTAATGTCCCTGCCCCAATCAACAAATAAATAAAGTGCATCTACGGAAATGACCTTGTGTTTTTACAGTGTCATCAACATGTCACTCTATGAGAGCTTAGGAAACAAACATGTTCAGTAAAGAAGTACATCAAGTACAGTGGATGCACACACATGTACTTCAACACGAAAATACTAAATTGACCTTTGGAGAGACATACGATAAACAATGGTGTATTTATTATTCTGTTTCACTGCAAAACACATGTTTTTAAAGGGCCAGTATCTAACACTTACAATTAAATATAGTACCCACAAGTATGTTAATATAGGTGCATAATCACTTTGAAATAAAAATGATTTGGATTTCATAGCCTTAATGAAAGCCTTTCATGTGTAATTTAAGCGGTGGGTTTTGCTTTACAGAGGCTGCCAAACCAGCTAGTGTGTAATTCACGTTTTTGAAATGGATGCTTTCTATGCAAACTAAGATGAAAGACATCCTTTTTGGTGATGTGAAGGTCACCGTAGTTTGTTGATGCACTTAGGAAAATGAGCGGTGAGCAGAGGAGTGCTCGGTTTGTTAGACTCTGCAGTCTCACCATTCAATGTCACTAATTCTTACATTGTTAAAGCCACTTTTAACTGAGTGTATCAGTTGTTTGTTGCAGTTAGGAGTACCTGTTTGATGTGCTCTCTTTTCTGGTACTTTTCGCTGTAGTACTGCTCCTGGCGGAGTGTGAGGAGCTGCTGCTGTTGCTGCTCCTTAAGCTCTGCCAGATGCTGGTTGCACTCCTGATCCAGCTCACACAGCTCCTGGTCCAGGGTGGACAGGGAGTGGTTTGACCGGCTGGATGTGTTAACACACGGCCACAACACAAACAGGACGTCCACAGGTTAATGACAGCAGAGTGTAAGCAAAATGACGCAGCTACAATCAAAGCAGACAGTGTGTCTACTGCTAATCCTAATAATATTCTCTATTGTGTCTGCAGAGCTTCCAAATGTGAAAGTTTACAACTGACTTTAATCTCACCGTAACTCAGTTGCTTTGTTAGGCTTTTATAAGTCGAGCGTATGATGGACTGTGTGTCCTGAATGAGCCCTTAAGGCTTTCTTATCCTGTGTGGAGCTCAGTATTTTTTATTTTCTGAAAGTGTTTGTCTCTTAGTGTGATTAGGTAGATGGAAAATAGGAAGGAAGTAAAAAAAAAAGCCAGGAGGAAGGTGTTAAAATACACTCTACTTCATATTATAATAATATTCCAAGAGAGTTTGTCAGAATAGTGAGACACACACACAGTCTGGACAGTGTGCAGATGGAGAGACTGACAACAACACTTTTTCTTTCTTTTTTTTTTTACATCTCAGTGGAAACTATGAGGTAATGCAAAATGTTATGCCTTGGGCTTGCACAGTTTTCTTCTTCTACTTTTCTTTTAGGATGTAGTGAAACTGTTTGCTGTTAACAGTAGCTGTGCTTCAAGACTTTCACCGTGACAGTTTATTTTGAACAAAAGAGGAGGGCCACCTACCTTTTCTTACCATCTCGTTTGTGGCTCTTCTGCAGAGCAGAGCGCCGACGCTGGTACTGGCTCTGCAGCTCGGATACACGAGCCGTGTGCTCCTTGATCAGCTCGCTGGTCTTTCTGTGGTGTTTCCGAACCAACTCCTTCATCTCCTTGTACTGTTTCCTCTGCTCACGTACAAAGCCTTTCTGTTGCTTCAACTCCTCCAGTGACTGAGCTTCCAGTTCTAAAAAAACAAAGTGGGAGAGAAGCACAGACAAGAAATCAATTAAGAGACTAACATCAGGATTTATTTAGCAAATTTAACTGTAAGAAATAATCATTTCTATAATTAATACACCACCAACCAAAACCACCATAGTTAAGGAGTGTCATCTACAGGACAAATATATGAAGTAGTAAGTATAAATTTAACTGAATGTAGATTATAAATAAATAAATCAGTAAATGCTCAAGGCTGAGTTTTAAAAACATCATCTTACCAGTGAGAACAGTCTGAATGATGTCTTCACTCTTCACGGATGGTTTCAGCGAGCCTGGTTACATACACGAGCAAACATTTTTTAATGAAGCAGTCACATATTATCTCAGAACCTGAGTGAACGTGTAACAGTAGATCTGTAGATTTATCCCCTCATTACATCTACGTCATAGCTTATCACCTGATAATATTGGCAGACACATGCATGCATAATTTCTTAAATCAAATTAAATTTAAGGGAAGTATAATCAGAATTACATTGTAATGCAAGAACAATGGACAGCAGCTTTTAATGTAAATTATGACTGAATTTGAACTATAACACATGGTGATGGGGCTGACTGCATTTGTGGCACCTGCAGACTGAGTCTGGCCGACCAGTGACGGGGGTTTTGGGGTGATGATGGGTGTGTGGCTCAGTCCGTTCTCTGCGGGCGACGTTACCCTCTGGTCCACCTTAGATTCTGAGGGTGCGTCACTTCCCGCCTCCACCTGTAAATTACATAAAAAGATTCAACATTTGGCTCAGTTCCACTTGTCAGTCAGTATAAGTGATGACACTGGTCACTACTGACACATGTGCAGGAAGAACAATTATCACTATCATTATGATTATCTTTCCGATTAACACGTTTCCATATCTTGTGTAGTTGAAGCTTTTTAAATATTAAATGCAACACATCTTTGCTGCTGTCAGACACAAAATCAACTTGTTGTCTTCAGTGTCAGAAAATATCTACAGCCTATTAAGTTAAAAAAAACACATCAATAAAAGTTTTTCCAATGAAACAAAAACTGTCCCCAGCTGGTCGTATCTTCAAAGTCTCCTGCTGTACCTGTGTGCTGAAGGACAGTTTGTAGACATAGCTTTGGTAACCCACTCTCAGCATTGCTTCCTGCGACGAGGCTCGGCAGATCTTAATTTCCCCTAGGCTCGACTGAGTCTCTGAAACCTATATGTTTTATCTGGGATAGGTTAATGCGATTTTGAATAATGTCTCTTCTAGCTATGCCAGCCAGACCTTTTCCATTCGTCGCCTGCTCTCCCCACATTCATCTCTGCATGCCGCGCGCCGCCTTTCACTGCTCTATCTCTTTTGGTGACTGTTACCATGGCCACAGCGCGAAACCGGTCTTTGTCAGCCATCCTCGTGGGAAATCTTATCAGCTGGCAAATCAGGTAAAAGAAGCCGCACAGAAACAACCCCCTTCTCCAAGGACCTCAGATAACCCTCTGTCCTGCAGTGGCTCTCACCGTGAATTTATCCTAACTTAGAAAGTGTTCACTCCTCCTTTCTCTGTTGTACTGAATCCATATTGATCCTTGGCTACTTGTACTAGTATAAGTATAAGTAGAAATGTATCCATAATATAATAGGTTAAAACATTAAAACAATTTTTTCAACTGATATTCATTTAAAAGTGTGACGTGTGTGCAGTGCAATCATATCTTGGTACAAATCTTTTCAGTTCCAGTGATGAAACAATCATTACATTTCAATTATAACTTAGTAAAACTCTCAGCGCTTACACTGTAGCCTGTAATAAAGATGAAGGTCATTTCGACAGTAGTTGACTAATTTCTGGGGAACAATGTATCATTAATTATAACATAGGAGTCCACTCAGTGATTGGTTGTTTAAAAGGTTGTTCCTTCATTTTCTGTGTAACTATATACAAAAAACCCACTTCAGACTTTACTTACTCTGTTTTAGTCTCCTTCAAAATATGAGAACTACGTATATCCAGCTGCATGTTTTGACTATGTTCATCTACCGTGTAATAACTTTTCTACTTTTTGGCACTGTGCAGAGTTTGAAGCTGAAAACCTCTGCTGCTAGTTGATTATTTTAAAGCAAATGGAAGAAAAATGGCCTGTCAGGCTAATATGAGACACTTAAATCTAATTTAATAAGACACTTTAATCTAAGTTATATTTGCAGTTTTTGTCAGCTGCTGTACAACATAAAAGAATATATAGTCTCACTTGACTGAGTGCTTTCATTTCATGAAATGCTGTTATAAACACTGTTGATTAAAGGTGTCTCTTCCTAAAAGTGTGAATCTCCTGAAGCATAACAGTGAAAATACACAGGGCCACAGTAACAGAGCCTCCAAAGGAAACCTGGCAGTGGAGGCTGCAGGTGGAAAAGACAATACTGAAAACAATGCTGCCACAGCTGTGGTTGCAGTGCACTTTATCAAATGGGCTGGGCATGAAAAATGGCCCAAACAAAGTGTTTTGATAATATCTGTGGGGATCTGTGCTGGAAACAAGCTGGAGTCTGTGATCCATCTTCAGTTGCAGCAGTGCAGGCTGTGGGTTTAAAGTACTTTGTGGTCTTATGAATAACCCCCTCATCCTGAGTCTTTCAGGAGAAAGATAACTTCTTTCTACATCTCCATAGACTCCTGAACAAATGCTTTTCATTTCCAAACCAGTTAGCAACTGAAACCTCTTTTGCTGTTTGCAGTTCTCATTTGAATATGACGGGGTGAATTGTCTGGATCAGACACAATTAAAGCAGGAATATTTACAGATCATTCAAGCACAGTGGCTTCTGGATCAACAATGTAGAAGACTTTCTTATTCATTGTGAAGTTTTCCAAAGATTTTCCACGTGTATCAGTCAGCAGGAAAGGTTCTATAAAAGGTAAATTTGCTGACACTTGCATTTTCACATACAGCCCCTCTGCACTATTTCAGAAAAATATCTATACCCTGAGTAAAGCCACACACCTCTTTGTCACCATCCTCCTCTCCTCCCTCCTCCAAAGTCAGAGCAGCCAGCTGATTGGCTCTCTGCTCCATCAGGTTGACATAGCGGATGGGATTGGACAAGGCTTCAATGACATCTGAAAATTAAAAAAGAAAAGAAAAAAAAGCCTCTTTTGTGACACCAAATAATATGTAGAATGGGCAACGTTAAGCTTGCGTATCAATACGATGACCTCACTTACCTGCAAATGTGTCTGGAACATAGTCCTTCACTTCTACGTACACGAACAAAGCAGGCAGCGTCAGAGACAGGTTCTTCTCATTCCTCAGGCTGATGTAGTGATAGCCTGCAGGGATTCAAGTCAAATTAGCATTTATTAGTACAAAAACAATAATTATTTAGAAGATTAAACAACACAATTGTAAAGCAACTGAACAGGAAACAACTGTAGCACTAAATACTTCATCCTCAGGATATTAATTAACACAAATGTACAGTTACCACAATTGTTTTGATGCTATTTCTAGCTGTTTTCCCATTACCATGCGTTTACATTACTTAAATATAAATGATACTATAGTCCATGTGTTTAAATGATAACTCACCCATGCAAACTAAACTCACCTGGACGAATGGCTGATACTGGAATGATACGGTGGCCGATGAACTTCCCACCTTCTTCAAACACAGCTATTCTCAATGAAGCAAGTGTGGGCAGGACAACCTGAGGACATTTAAAAAAACCAAAACAATGTCACTCATTCTAGGAAACTAATGGTCAACATGAAAACAATCAACTTCCATACAAAGGAGGAGAAGTTTCTTCTTTAATTTCTCAAAATAATGTTTTATAAACTGTCAAAAATCTACATTTCTGTACATTTCTCTGCACTGTAAATATGTTAAGCCATATAAAATAAAAGATCACTTCTTCTCACTTTCTTGAAGACAATGGCCTCTTCTTCCCAGACAGGGTTGATGGCGTTGCCCTGAGAAGTCTTGGTCTTGAAAGCTTTCCTCTTGGTGTCCACAGGTAAGCCAAACATGTCCATCTCCACATATGTGCCCACTTTCTTATCTGACAGGAACTGGCCAGAGATGATCTGGATGGAAGGGAAGGGAAAGAAAACTATAAATCTATATTTAAACACACACACAAAGCCCCATGAACACAAAATACCAGCATAAACCACTGTATACCTTAACAGAGAGTGTGTTGGCTACTATCCCGTCCACTGTGCTCTCAGTAAAAGGGTCAAAGTGTTTGTCTGGTCGTCTCATAAACTCTGGTTTGAGTCTGTATCCACATTTGCCGTTGTACTCGTACATGCCCAGGTTTAGTTGCATGGACAAATCTGTAGAGTTAACACAGAATGACCACTTTACGTTACTTTACTTGACTCATCAATAATAAAAAAAATCACACTATGTCAACAATGTGAAGGATTTACCAATAGTTTGGAAATTCAGAGCCACCAGCTGACAACCAGCATTCCAGAAGAGCTGAGGGTTGTAGTTGGAAGAATCCACTCGAGTGCCTTTAGGGTAGATCCTGCTCAGCTGCAGCTTGTTGTATCTGAACGGAGCTGAGTTAAGGATGAGACTGCATGACACTTGCATCAACTAGCACCATCTCTCTTTCTCTTTTCTGCTTACACAGCCAAGTTAAACAGACCACAGCAATACTGCTTCTACCATTAGGACTAGAGAGGCTGGAAGAACAGAAACTCGACTCAAACTGAAATTAAAGTCACTGCTTCAGTGGCACTGAGAAGGATACTCCACAAACTCTACGGGGGACTTGGTCAGTTGCTCCAAAGCTTTGGTCTCGACAAAGGATGACATCTGGTAGCTGCGATTGATCTCTGCACACAGCAACGGTGATATGTAGTGATTAAAACAGTCTGATGGTTTAAAAGTTCTGTGTGTAACGTTTAGAAAGGTTTACTGGCAGACACTAAATATACTATAGTGCATAAACAATTTAAAATAGGTTTTCATATGCCTTAGAATAAACCTTTAATGTGTACTTCAGATTTACAGAGGCTTTTACAAAGGCCTTGCACTGCCATGTTAAATGGACTTACCAGCCAGAGCACACATTTCTCATAAAGTGGTAGTTTACTGCACAAACAAAGACAAAGAACACTCTTTTCTTGTATGCGAAGCAACCATAGTTCCCTGACGCACTTGGGAAAGAGATGGGTTAATGGATGTAAATTAAAAGTTTTAAAAGAGCAGGAGGAAACATTTTTAAGTAGAGCAGAGATGTTCTTACTTTTTGAACCCTCAAAGCTGTTAAACTTGACTGGTTGGATGTAGATGACCAGGTTGGACATTTCCTCTGTAGCAAATGCCTCACTGCCTGCTGTGCCCTGTACACACACACCGTTTTATAATACTTGAAAACAATGAGAAATGCTTTGTCCAACACGTCAGGAGAATAAAATGCATTGTACATACACATGCACACATATGAACACTAGAGGGCAGCCTGTAGTACACGTGTCTGAAGAGACTACTGAGATACACACCTCATCCATTGAGCCCTTTTTACAATCATCATCGTCGTCATCTTCATCTTCACTCTCTGCCTCCACTTCCCCTGCAACATCACAGATTAGGTCACAGACGTAACAACATACAAACTTTCCACTCCACATTTAAAAGCAGCGACACTCACAAAGGTGACGTTGACAGCTCATGTACTGAGGAAATTCATTTTAATATTGTTTTGGTGAAGTGGAAAGCAGCCTCTGCAGCGACATAATGAGAGATACTACTAAAGAATGTGAGGTCATGCTGACTCGGGTAAATAATTTTAAAATCCTAATAGTCGAACTGACCTACGGCTTCTGCAGCAGCCTAATGAGAGCTGTGCTAAAGATTTCCCTCCGTGTGTGACTCACCAATAGACTTTCTGCCCTGTGGCCTCAGGCTGAGCTCAGCGCTCTCAGTGGTCTGTGAAGAGTCTGCCATCTCTTCTTTGGTTGAACCTGTGCAGACAAAACAAATAATAATTGACAACAAACAACAACATAATGACAAACACACAAGAAGCTTCATTTAAGTGGCAAAAATGTAATAGTCTACTATTTGGCAGCACAGTTTGTCATTAACTACGTATCAGTCCAACAGCATCACTTTTAAATTTTACTAAGTGCGTCTAAAAAGGCTGTATCAGACAATAAATGACAGGTTTGTGCAGCCATGCCGATCCAAGGGTGCAATTTGTACTGGAGAGAGCGACTGCACGTGCACCTCACTATTCAAATTGCTCTTTGTGTCCACCCAGCATTTTTACTTTCATTAAAATCTCTGTACATAATGTCCTCCTTACTGTCCATATAATGCAGAAGTGTAGGCAGCATTCCTAACTATTTTTCTTTTTGAGTCTGTTTGAAAAATCATAGACCACACTGTGTCATGTGAAATCAAACCCACCGCTGTGCACTGGTGTGTGAGTGTCTGCACGGACAAATTAACATTCCTTGGGCACACCACTTAACTTATGCAACAGTCAAACACTTGTGCTACATTTCTATTACACTAGGGGGCAGTGTGTGCCAATGCCAGAATGACAGCCGTGGCTCAGCAATGAGGAAAACTGGAGGTGAATGATAGCTGTCGTAATTTACTTACACACAGTTTTGCATAAAGGCCCGAATACAAAGTATGAACATGACACTAGCGCACACACACACACACACACACACACATGAACACAAACACACACAGCAACATACAAAATCACACAAATTATGTGCATTCAATATTCAAATATGAATCACCTTATCAACTTAAACAGCTATGGAAATACAAAAAGCCATCAATTGAGATGTAGTTTATAGAGTAGTGTACACACAGCTGCATTAACACACACTGACACACTGAAGGCCACTGCTGGAGTTTAAGACACCTTGGTGACTAGCAGTGTACATGTCTGATGGGGAGTGCATGCATCAGCCAATAATACCTTCAGCTGATGGAAAGGGCCGTAAAAATGATAAATGATACACAATAACACTGTTTGGCACCAGTGACTCTGTTTGTGGGCAGCAGAGAGGTGTTGGTCCACAGCGCAGACAGACCCAGACGGTAAAGCTACATTTAACTTGTGAAACATCATAACTCATCTGTCCCAGTGTGACGTGGCGGCTCTGTGTGTGTGTGTGTGCTTGTGTGTTCCAGGGATGCACCTGCGCTCGGGGACGAGGGCTCACACACACTGGAAGAATCACTGTAGGTGTTAGAAACCTGCTCCGACAGTTTCTTCTTGTGACTTCCATCCGTCTTGTGGTGCTTCTTCTTGTTCTTCACCAAGATTTTGCCCATGAGCTCCATTGGGCTGGGTAGTGGCACACTGGACTCCAACTGGACAGGGAGTAGAAAGAGGGATGAAGAAAAGAAAGGTTGTGTAAATAACAGAATGACGTAAGAGCCAGCAGGAAAAAAGTTAAAAAAAAATAAGTTATATAAATAAGTTATATAATAAAAAACATGTTGAGTTAAATATGTTTCTATCCAGCTAAAGACCACTCCATTACAGTCATATATTACAAGGGTTTGGAGACACATCAGCTGATTACTAAAGGAAATTCAAAAGTTGTTTACTGAAGGGTGTAATTTCACATGTAAATTGGTGACAGTTTTAGGGGAAATCTGTTTTGCCCAAAATTCAGTAAGGATGATTAGGAGTGACTGTTGATGTAAAAACTCACAAGACGTTTACACTTTCAACACTAAAACAACTGGGGAAAACTGAGCATTAAACCTCACATACAAAGTCTCTCAAGAGAGTCTGGCTAGAAGTCTGCAGATCTCTGATTTATTTATGGCGTATACTACTTTAGTGTTTAGGAATATTAATAATTTATCATTGAGAAAGTCTGTAATGAAGTTAAATATACACAGAATCAGGGTCTTTATAAATGTACCCAACTTAAAATGATTTTTACTTTTATTTGACTTCTTTCAGGAGCAAAAAACAGTGAGTTTTCCCATCACCTACTTTGCCACCTGCCATACACATTCACCTACAGCTCTCTACTGTTGTTCCTGGTGAGCGATACAAAAAACGAAGATTGTTTCTTTGTTTTCTTTGGCTTCAGTCAAACATTTCCATTTAAATGGAAGCACTTCAGCACTAGAGGTGGCATGCAATTTTGACTTGACTCAAGTGCATAGAATTAAAGCTGTTTGATTAAATCTTAATTTACCAGAATTGATTCAGTTCTCCCCAAATCCCCAAACCCCTTGTCTGCTCCAATGCAATAAGGGACTGGAAATTGGAAATCAGTAGAGTAAGTTGAGGCTAAAAACACTGAAATGCTCTAAACACTCACACTTGCACTCATTTCTAGGATTATTTCCACTATGTCACTGTTGCTTTCATGATGAAATGTGACCTAAACCTATTCACTACTTAAGTGTGTTCACACCACTCCATATTTGAATCATATTCAAAATGTAAATGTGAGTTCAATACAAAATGATATAAAGTACAATTATTTTACAGCTCATGTTATTGGTTACATGTATTAACATTAAATGCTTACATTTACTTGATTAAATTCTAAATTTTATAGCAGTTGGTGACACACCACTAATATATGATGCAGGCAATTGCGTAATCTCTAATCCATGTCTGTCACCTACTTCTAATTCAGATGAGTTAATGCTGCATTTATGGATTTCTGTACTGTTGTTGTTAGCCTCTTCTGCTAGCGCCACTGTCTTACAGTATGTTTATTTCTCTGCTGCCCACATCATTCCCAACGCTGCTCTTCTTTCACAACATTTCACTTAGCCAGTTCTGATCTGTCAGCATCTTAAAACTCAGCCTCCACAAGATGAATCAAACCGCTACAAAAACAGCTCTATTTCCCAACATATTTCATATTTTCAGCAGTTAATATTGTTTTGGCAATACAGCCTTCAGCGGCATCATGATTGCACTGATGAGAGCCATATAGTGAGTAAGAAAACAATCTGAATTACGGGGGAAAGGACAGAATGTTCTCAGATTAATTGAAAACAACAACAACAAACCAACAAAAATATTAGCACCACTCTCTCCTATTCAAGCCAAATTCTGGTTTTGTGGAGTGGAACTACAAGAGACACTCAAGTTTCTAAGAAAACGGTAATCCTCTTAATTCTCACCCAAGGCTCAGCTAGAACCAGTCTAGCTACTATAATCTCTCTGCCCATGAGTCTATGATGCCCTATTCACTACGCTGTACACACAGCTGTCTCAATGCCAGAGGGGAGTGGCTGTCATTGCACTCACCTTTCTCTGTTATTACATGCTCACTGGTAGAAATCTGATTCCTTAATAGCATATTCTCTGTCTGGCTTCCTTCTCCCTTAGTGTCTTCCTCACTGTATCTCTCTCCAATCCCTTCCCTGTGCCACTCCATTTGAAAGGCTTCTTCCTGATAATGCCTCAATGTCAAATGCAGTCAGAAGGCTGTAATTCTCAGCGGGGCTGTGTCTTTGGCAGTGGCAGCGCTGGAGGAGATCCCTGCATGTGTGAGATAATGTTGCATCTGACTGCTGGGACCTTCGACCGCTCTTTAGTGTTATACCAACAAGGACAAGTCATCCCAGGAGAATCACAGAGGAGGAGTAAGTGGTGTGTTTGAGTACATATGTGTGCAGGATTGTATGCGTCTGATTGAACAAGTGCGAGAGCGTTTGCAACAAGTGTCTCCAGTTGCCTCAAATAAGTGCCTGCGTCATTACACACAAAGACTCCTGGGGTGTTTGGCCACAAAGGGACAAAGCAAGCTTTTGACTGGTAGCCATAGCAACAGAGCAGAGATAGATAAAGGGCTGCCAAGAAAAGCCACGTTTAGATTACAGCGTAAAACATTTCCATTTAATCTTACACGGCTGTCATTGGCAGTCTGTGCCATGATAACACAGAGCCACACTCAAATGACTGTGGACTGAATCATTTAAAGTTGGCTTCCGGGGCACATACATCATCACTACAGGTATGAGTGTGTCTGTGATTGAAAATGAAAACACCAAGAGAGAGAGAGAGAGAGACGGGGAGAGAGTAAAGAAGTGAGCGATAAAGTCTAGGAGGCCATTTAGGAGCACGCCTGGAGTGACAGGACGAAGAAAAACAGTGAGCACACATTTTTGCCAGGTGCTACGAGGCACGTCGATATATTGCTGAATGTGAGAAAGATGGGGAGAGAGAGAGGGAAAAAACGAATACAGAAACACAAAAGAAATGGTTGTGAATAGTGAATACATTTTTTATAACATGGACGTGTACACCCAAATATGCAGGTGCAAGGTTAGGATGCTGCACATCAGGCGGCAGTGTTCAAGGACACTTCTCTGGTGCACTCATCTGTGCGATCACATCTGATGAACCTCTCACTGCTGGCCGTGTGTGTGTGTGTGTGTGTGTGTGTGTGAGCGAGACGGAGAGAGAGCATGCGTGTGTATATGAGCATCTTATATACTCACCGGATATTTTTCCAAAGGCTCTGTGAGTAATGCATCTCCAAATATTGAGCGACAGTACTCCGCCATCTTCGCCTGTTGCTTTGGTCTGAGGGCCATCACACACACGCACACACACACATTATTACATACTACAAAATATCAAAGTACGTATGTCAGTCCTAGGAGCTGCCTAGGTAGATGCGACCAACAAAATAGCTGATGTTAAATCATCCAGTGACAGACAAATACTCATCAATAGGGTCAATCGTCACACTGTTGCCTTCGCACGTCTGACTTGTATCGATCTGCTGACTTACGAGTCCACGTGGTTCTCAAAAGACAGGATGATAGGGAAGGGCGACGTCTTGAAAGCACACTCAGCAATGGCCTCGATCACCTCCTGTGAGATAAACAGAAAGAGAAAAATAATCAATAATATAACTATTCTGACTATACACACACACACACACAAATCGGGCAGACTGTTCTGTTAATGTTGAATTATTGTTTAAGTAACATTAAAAAACATTGAATGTCACTGTTGGTCAATGAGTAATATGCAGTAGAGTGAAAAGCCAATACAGCATTTAAAAATGCTCCTCAGCTCGTGTAGCAGCCAGAATAATCTCCATTTACCGTGTTATTATGATTCCCTACATTTGCTGGAATGCCTGCAGGCCTGCCCCAGAGAACATGACCCTACCTGGTGAAATCAATAACTGCAGGGGAGAGCAATCGCAATGCTGGTTGCATGACGGAATGTGCGCAAAATCAGGGCAATGGGCTTCCTCTGTAACATCGATATTGCTTCTTTCTTTTTTTTAAGTTACATGAAATCCTTTGAAGTTCATCACAAACTACATTTCTTCATATCCATCAAGTTACAGTGTGAATATGTCCACAGAAATGAGAGCGAGGAGATGAGGTGGTGTCCGATTTCTGAACCACTGAATGTCTAAGTCAATTACACCATCGTTAACAATGGTGTCAATTCAGTTAATGCCTTCATTTCCATTTGCTCCATCTCCTCCAATAAAACTATTTGCCTATAACTCAACTCTCTCCATCTGTAGCTGGGGTTTTTTTTCCATCTCGTCTCTCATATCACTTACACACAACTTTGTGTTTCACTTTCAGACAAATTCAATTAAGTCCGTTCTGCTTCTTCTGTTTCTGTCATTAGATATAAATTTCCTCCAATCAATCCGCCCCCAACTCATCCTTGTTTTTCTGCAGAAGATTCCCGTGCCCTGAGATTTCTACCCTCCTTCTGCATGATGTGAGGAAACAATAAACACTGCTCAACAATATGATGTTTTGAATCAAGCGTACGTGATTTCCTCTGTAGCGCGCTGATAAATGAAGAATCTCATCTATTGTTCAATATTGTGACGACAACACGAAATATAGAATAGAGCAAATACACATATTGCAGCTACTAAAGCGTAGTGTCAAGCCCTTTGAGAGGATGAAAACAGTGATGTGTTTGGTTTTAGTCAATCTTGGCTGTCAGAATTCAGTAACAGCATTTGATGAAGACATATTGGAGAAGTCCCTGGATGTGTTAACTAAAGCTTAAAAATGAAAGATTAAATTCATGTTGTTGCTGATGTTATAATTCTGCCAAGGTTTGGTCTTCTTGAGCAAAATCTATGAAACCTTTTTTTTTATGCTGCGGCCCTCATCAATACTATCAGACTGGTCTGAGGGAGCGTTTGTGTATATACAGCAGCAGTGCAGGGGCAGCTGGGGACATAAAGCATTTATCTTAAACAGCAGAACAACCAGTTAATTTGGTTTTGGAGTAGAATTCATGTCTGAGATGTTTTTTCCCATCATACTCCAACCTGTTTTCAACTGTCTGAGGGAGTCTCACTTTAATGGTGCGACATTGCTGTTGCGTCCGTCTGTCTTGACATAATAACAAATCATTTCCTGTGTGCAGCGGCGCAGGAATTTTGCCAGATGATATGAAATCTTAACACCGCAACACTGACAAATACAGAGTCTTGTGGAGCTATGTGAACTCATTTGACAGTGGTTTCAATGGCACAGACATTTGTTTATATGTAAAAGTTAAGCAACTCAGATAATTAGTGTCACTCAGGAAACCAAAAAGTCACTAACTAATAATTCCAAGCCACGATTTTGTTTGAAAATGTGTTAAATGAATGAATTGAATCGATTTTATGAATGGTTAAAACATGTTCAGGGTTGTAACCAACACATGTCTTTATCAGGGTCAGCAGTAAACTTGTTAGTGAGCAACACAAGCTCCCAGCAGTGAATGATTTACCACAGGCAGGATATTTAAAAATTCATGTTCCGTTTGAAGAATAGAATTTAATGCTTCACGTTTCAGGCAGCCACAAGGAATTTAATGCACATGTTGACATTGCCATGAAAATTGACCACTATTCCTGCTATAAAAGCCTTTTTTGTCTTCTCATCTTCAGAGACTTCAGAGAATTAAACTTCCCTCAGCACTTGTTTTTAACGATCCCTATCTTTTACAGTTTGCTATCTGCTGAGTGTGTGGTTTGCTTTCCCCACACTTCATTTTTTTTTTCTCCATGTATTTTATTCTTTAAAATACATGGATATCACTAAGATTTTAACGAGATCAAACATAATTTTTTCTCATGTTCATGATCAGGATTTAATGTGTAATTATCTCTCTATACTAACGTTGTTTAGTTGTTGTTTCATTGCACGGAACTGATGTTTTTTTTATTATTACTTACATTTAGTCAAGAGTTGTATTACATCATTATAAAGCCAAACCCTTCCAAAAAAAATTTCACTGGTGAAACATCAAGTGGAGGGCTTCCAAGGGCTTTCGCCCCCTGGTGGCTAATCAATATATTCTCACTTCCTGATTGACTTCACCAAGGAAACCAGAAAACTCCATCCATTTTTTATAGATATTCAATGCTGCCAACACATTTGCACTAAAACTGTGTACTAGAAGGCAAAGAATCTAAGGGAGATGAATATGAAACCAAAAATAGTAAAAATATTTAAACCCAAAATATCTTAAAAAAAAAAACCCAAACAAACACAAAACACAGGATGTGGTGGAACACAAAGCACTGAGTGGATCATGAGCACAGCATGTGGATTACATCATCGGTCTTTGAGGTCTGTTTAACCCAGTACGCCTCGCTGCATCCACAGACAAAGACATTAAAATGCATCTTCAGAGAAAAATGTTCTCCCCCCTTTCTTCTGCCCCACCCACTCCCCCCCTATGCAAGCACTCGCCTACGTCGCCATTACTGCGCTCTCCTTGTGTTACCTTGAAGGAGATTTCAGTTGTCATGGTGAAGCCGTGAGTGATTACGGGCTCTTCTTCTGTGGTGCGACCCTTCCAGCAGTCCAGCTCAATGCAGCGGCACCCTGACAGAAGAACCTGCTTGTACATCTCAACGGAAGAGTTTCCTGCAAGCTGGCCAGCTGTAACACACACACACACACACATACACATACATCTATGGTTCTAAGCAACTGTTGTATTGATTAGAAAAGTAACAGGATGCATACAAAAGCACGTCCTTTCACTTTTTAAGAGCTCAACCACATTAGTTGCTAGCATGCAGTAAAAACTCTTCAGCTGGCGTCATCTCAAGCAGGCAAATCTCATTGCACTGTCGCCATTAGGGGAGCAATTATCTCTTCACATTAGCAGCATGTTTTTCTGTGAGAGGCAGGGCTGAGTTGTTACTTTAGCTGGGTTAATACGTTCCCTGGTGTCTTTTTCATTCATTTTGCCTTTTTATTTCTATCACTCTTCTCAGACAGCCTCATGTAAATCCTTTAAGACTTTAAGACGTCGAGCAATACATGAAACCTTGCTTTAACGCATGGTTTTCAGATGCAGAAGAGTAGATGAGAAGATAGAATAGAAATATGCCAAGAACGAATAAGTTGCAAAAGCTCTTGTCGGTTTAATTACTGCATCTTGGATCTTTCTGTTTGTTGGGAGAAAATCAACAATACATTGTTTGTTTTTCCCATTTCTTCATTTCACAGGCTATGAGGCTGCTCTATTACAGAAACTGCTTTTCTTTGATTGCCGGATAAATTTGATTCACTTGAAAGACTCAATGCTCCCCAGTTCCCCCTGTAGAATAGATTTGAATAGATGAATTCTATTAACTATTGAAGGGAAAACGGTCTTGGTATTGTGCCCTGCCATGCTTGTGCCCTGCCAGAAGCCAGTTACTGTGACTACAATCTTTAGAAATATTTAACTCATGAATATCAATGAACTGAGCCTCATGGCATGGCTTGATTGGATAACCTATGAGAGGTGATGCAGGAAGGGTCTGGTATGCTCCGGTGCATTTGATTGACTGACCTCCGAGGTATAAAGACGGTTGTATTCACTTGTGCAACCGTAATTGCATTTCTAAACGAACATGTGATCTGTTCATGGGTAGAAGAACAAAAGATGCACGCATGTATGTAGTCAGTCAGGAGCGAAATCGGGTTGAGTGGGATCACGCAAAGACAGAGCAGCTTACATAACAGGTTTGGCGTATGGGGGTGCATGCATACCTGTGAGGTATGTATTGTGTGACGAGTTGATGAAGTAGTGCGAGAGGGGAAAGGTCATGTCTTCACTCTGGTCCAGCTTTTCCGGTGGGATGATGCTGTTCTCCTCACAGTTCAAATACCTGGCGAAGCCTTCCAGTGAGATCTGACCTGCAAGAATGCAGCACACAGACATGTTCATCTAGACACTGACTTTGATAACTTTCTTACTTCTTTTTGACGTTTTATATTCCCACAAAAGTCAAAAACAAGAACTGTATTGTGCCACGGAGTTCCTCTGTAAATGAACTATTTATAGCACACGGAAGTACCACACTGCTGCAGTGGGTTTTATGTTCTTTGAGGACAGTGGAAATGGACACTGTTACCTGTTTATTTTAAACTGAGCCCACACAGTGAATCCTGCTTAAATATTCATGTATGTGTAGTGTTATTCTGGGGAAATAGTTTCCAACAAACGCACTGTTTACTCTTGTATGTGAGTGTGGTAGAGTGTACACAAAATTACTCAAATATCCCTACTTCTTTGATGCATTTATGGCCTTGACGTCTTCAATGCATATAAATGGGGCTACAGCCACAGGATGTACACAGAGAGATTCACCAGTTGGAAATACAGGTTGGTTTTTAATTCATTATGGTTTTAGTTATTTGAATACATTTTCTCTTTGTTAAACTTTAAATGAAACACACATCAAATGAAAGAGGATGAGTTTGTGTATATTAAAGTCTGTCTGTGTGTGTGTGTTTGTCACTGCAAGTGTATTGAGATGAGCAGCTTAGACTAAATGCTTTCAAAGGTTTCATTACAAAAATGTTTATAATCGCTAATTAAAGTCACACTGAGATTACATTAGTGGTTTAATTTTTGCACAAAGCCTAAGTCACCACTTGCTAAAAGCCTTTGTGGTTAATCCTTAAAGCCTGTGTCTCTGTTTCCATTTCTCACACTGTCGGTGTGGAATGTAAGATAATGTAACATTCATCACATTAAATATTCAAGGTTGTATAAACCAGTTCTTTTTAAACACAGGAAGTCAATGCTATCATTAACATTCTGCATTTTCTGGGCTGAACTGCCATGTATTTTGTGCCTTCTTTGATTTGTCAAGGTCACTCTTGTTAAGTCTTGCCCATTTTCTGTCATCACTGAGCTCATGTTCTCACTGAATGTGCTCAGGAAACACATTGATAATCAGCTGCAGATGAAAAGCTCACATCTCCCACTACCTGGATTCAAGATAAAGACTCGACACACCACACCTGGACTGGAATTAATGTCCTCAACATGGAACCAAAACACCTGAAGCCTCCTTCACCCACATGCACAAACTTGATTTGATGTTATGCTAAATATGCAAAATGATGCAACGTGCACAGCAGGTCCCTCCGGTCACGTTATGCTAATTAATGCGGCGCTGCCCTCTGCAGAGTTGTTGGACTAATTAAGGCTGGCTGCTGTCTGTGACATCTGAGCACAGTAGCACTCACTGGCGTCTTACTCCCTGCTGATAACCGTGACCTCCCACTGCCAGGCGGAGGCCTGACCCCTGCATCACACGCTCACAAAGACAGTGTTTCCCCAGTCCCTAAGATGTTTGTAGGTCAAACAGGGAGAATGGTGTTAACATGCCATGGGATTACAGGTGTTATTCTAAAAAGTGAGGTTAGACCTAAAAGGAAACTGGAAATGCTGGGACTTCCTCTTTAAAATCAGTGATATGTCAACATCTTCTCTCGGGTGAAGACGTCTTGTTTCATTTTGCATTTTTATTCATCCACCTTCAAACAATATCAGAATGGCTGAGTGAGCATGGACTGAAGACTAGACTAAAGATAGACTAAATTACATTTTGAAAAAAAGGCTTGGGGTGGAAAATTTGGAGAATCAATAAAAGGTAGATGTGAGTGAGTGTGATGGAGACAAAATTTGGCGAATCAAATGGAATGTTTAGAGATTACGGGACTGAAACATCACTCCCACATCTTCATTTCACTGCACTGGGAAAAAAAAGCAGGCGGAAAGAAGAATGTGCCAACTGATGAGATTTCTCAGCTTTGAGCAAGGAGCGAATATTACTTCAACGATAGATGAAAGCAGCCACCATGTACCCACAGCTATTGGTGCTCTTTATTTACAACAAGATGCGCCTTCTTATCCTTCTGTGGTGACAGGTACTTTTGCACCACACTGGTGCTTATCTCAATGAACTAACTCCCAATAGTTGCTTTCCACTAATGGATGGAACATAACAACAGCTTCAATGTGTAACAAGGAGGGTGAGCGGAGGAAAAGTAACCGTTTCTTCTTTCTCTTAGAGCTGTTTTGGGGAACACCTGAGGCTGCCTGCATTGCATGTCATTCCAGTTCTTTGCACTGTGAGAGCACATGTTGAGTATATGCTAATGTACAATTCTGACTGCAAATCCAGTGTGAGTGTCCTTGAGAGGGAGAAAACACTGCGTGCACGTGTATCTGAATTTGTGTGCGTGAGGGTAGCATGTGGAGCTCTGGACCCCTCTGCTGAGCAGATGGCAGCATTTCCTCCGGCTAGATAAATACTTCACATGGGGAAATCTGTCACTGGGACAGAGAAGGGCACGATTCCAGAAAGCCTGGGACAGGATGAACACACAGCATCACAGCAAGAGCACATCACTGGGATAAGAGTCAAACACTGGCCGGTCAAACAGGATACTTGAAAGACATTTTTTTTGTTTTTGTTTTTTTTTTAAAAAGAAAGGAAAATAGGTATTATTTTAAGCTCATGTAATTCATGTTTTACATACACTTGAGGAAAAAGTAGCTACTTTATTCAGAGCAACATTTTTAAAGTGGCACTCGAGCTCTGTTTCAATCAGTTAGGGTCAATTTAGTTTAAGTGTAATAATTAATAAAATGTGCAAATGTGAGAGTTGAGTGTTTTTTTTCGCAGTAACAACCTCTTCTGGCACTGAAGATTAGCATGCGTGATGACACGTATTAATAAATATATATTAAAACATGAACTAACACTTCAGACAAGCAGCACAGTTATGAAAGGTTCTACACATGTCAGTCACTTCGTGATCTGCTGCTCAGGAAACTAACATTTTACATAAGTTGATGTAGTTTTGATTTAGTGTGTAAAAACGGTGCGATATCATGAAGAATTTGCATTTGCTCCTGTCTCCCTTTGCACTGACACGTCCAACGACATGGAAGCAAAACATGTCCCAGAGTGTTGGACCTGTAATGACTGTACATCTTTTTGTCTTCATGAATTATTCCACCCTGGATGCACACAAATGACACCTAAACAGCTTGTTTGTTTTGCTTTTAGTGCAGATGATGACGTTTTGTTTTTACATTTATTTGGATACCAAGTTTCAGTAGGTGTAGGGCGGTGGTTTTAACAGTGAGCACCGATGACGATATTTAGTGCCTGTGGGAAAAGTGCAAACTGACAAAACACAAACAAGTAATAATAATAAAAAAATGCCACCACTAGGAAAGCACATATGTCACATTATGCAAACTGGGGCATGTATTCAAACATCTAATGATACACGGGGGGGATACAGAACTCATGACTCAGTGACAGCAAATACAGAAGCACTAAAAGTTGCAAAACTACAACTAGTTGCCTGGCAACTGTTCCCAATCAAGAAACAGGCTGGCACACACATTCATACACACGCACAACAATACTGTTGCTTTTAGATTAAATGATAATGCTATGGCATGTTAATTAATGAGCTTGTACAACTGTTTTTTTCGTTGGGTAGAGTTTCTAAGATAAACTAATCAGCTGCTGGCTGTAGCCTTTCATTAGATAAACAAATATAAGTATACAGTATTTTTACAGGCAACGTACCACTTGCTCTTTGTTTACACCCTGCTGAGGCGGCGTAATGATGGGGGCCTTAATTAGTCGCATTAAATATTTAACAGTTTATCCGCGCTTCGGAAACATTTATTTCCTACAAATGTACCTGTTTTATCTTTTCAAGGTGTTAAAGGGTTGGTGAATCTGTAGACTGTAATAAAAGAAGGACTCCTCCACTCAACCCTTTCTTTCTCGAGCAATGTCAGGGAACTACAGTGGCCTCAGCATACTAGAAAATATGTAAGTTTCTGCTTCAAAATGTGAAGCACATGCTCTGGCTGGTGTGTCCATTTAGGCTGCTCTAGAAACTGAGAAACTGAAGTTCATACACTATTTCCAGGGTCAAATTCAAGCACTTTATACAGTAGATAAATTTCATGCTTTTCCAGGACCTTATGGCTGTAGTAAATGTATACAAATACACTGTGTTTTATAAAAGTCACAGTCAAATGAGCAAGCAAGGACCATGAGGGAGCAGTTCTCATATCGACTCTTATTTTATTCGTATAAGCAAACTGTTCAGTCAAGCACCTTTCAAATCTTGAGAACACAACACTAAGTCAGTGCCCTCATATTTGTATCCATACATATTTAAATGCACTAACCTTTCTGTGCCAGAGACGGATTCGGTTCATATTTATCCACCAGCAGCTGAACCTGTTCCGGTTTGAGAGGAGGGTAGAGAATCTCATTCAGACGAGGGTCTCGCTGTTTAACATTAATGAACTCAGTCATTTGCTCCACTGTCAGGCATGGACAACTCTTAGTCCCCCTGAAGAGATAAGAGAGGAGATAATAAAGTAGAGTGAATTGTGACAAAATGAAAAGGGAAGTAGGGAAAACATGGGAGGGTTACAAAGTGAGATGCATTAGCAAGAAGAGGATTAAGAAAATTGAGATATTGAAAATGAGAGTTGATGGAGGGGAGGAGTGGTAATGAAAACAGGAAAGAGAGGGAGAGCAACAAATATTCGCAAAGGACGAGAGAGGATAAAATGCTGTCTTGGGCAAATTATAACATTTAATTTAAACACTTTTCCCCATCTATGCCTGTTCCACTAAATTATCCCCTCCATACCCTCCTGACTCTCATGTCATGTCACTTAACAATGATTAAAATGCAGATTTATGACTCGGAGTGGCCAGTATCGTGCTGGCATGCAAGCTCAGCTGATAGACTGAGTCCCTCTGGACCAAGGGGTAGCTCTGCATCTGCAGTGTGTGATGACATTCAGCCAGGATCGAGGAGCGCCGTTACAACACACACTGTCCTGCATTAATTAACTACTTATAATTAGTCTGATGGGCAAAGGCAGGTTCTTAAACCTGCAAAGTTATAATGCTTGATCAGGGCTGGCAGTGTTTATCTAGCTGCTGATTGCAAAAGAGAAACAGATGGCTCGAGCAAAACTGTAAATAATCACTCTCATATTATCTGAAGATTTTCAAATGACTCTGTTTCTACAATGGGATTTTCCCTGTTTTGTGTAAACTGCAAAGATTATAAAATCTGGATAAGATCCTAAAGGACAAAATATAAGAAACTCAGTTCTTACACATCCGAGAAAATGTGGTCCAGCTCGGGTCGCGGGCAGATGTTGCTCAGAAACATGTTGTACACCTCTGGAGTGAAGTCTTCCTGGGGGATGGAGTCATTCTACAGAGGAGAACAGCAACATGGTCAGATAATCTGTAGTAGCAACAGAAATAGAATCACTTTGGGGAGCTAGTGGCCAAGTAGTGCTAACAGCACTGTGGATTAACTACTTACAGTATATAGAGTATACTCTACAGCAGTGTTTTCTAAAACATTTTTTTTGGGGACCCGCTTCTTAAAGATACTAAATTATCGTGACCAAAACTTAACATAAATCGTGGCACAAATACATTTGTACATTAATTACAACTTCATTTTATGCATGTTATTTACAACATGCACATAAATCTTAACTAAAAGGTCTGGGAAATTCTGCACATTTCCTTGGGGACAAACAAAAATCTCCCACGACCCATCTGTGGGTCCCAAACCAGTCTTTGGGAATCACTGCTGTATAGTATTTGCCGTGGTATGCATACTGATCTTTTTTTTTTGTGAGTTTTAAAAAAAAAAAACCTTTAAACTGCAACAGGCAAATCAAACTTTAAATGAAGAATACAGTATCTCAGGATAAGTCAGTTTTACACACACATGTATTTTGTCCCAAAGTACTTAATAGTGTGAGAACAGCTTCTATCTTTAGATCTCATTCTGGATATAAGAAGGGGTAACATATAGGACTAAAATTCAACAAGTACAAATTATTTTTTGTTAAAATATTAAGTAATCTTTCAAGACCTTTTGGTTTATTTCTTGCTAAAGCATGTTGTGTTGCGTTTTATTCATCCGTTACCATTGTAGGTACGACAAGGTTACACATTTCACGCCATGAAATGTTTCAATTATTAACCTGACCTCCAGTCTCCTTCTGGAGGAAATTACACAGGTATACATTTTAAAGGCACAGTGTACAGCACAGCAACAGGCGATAGCATTGTGGCACAGCGACAATCAAGAAGGCAGAACAAAGCACATTGAGAGAGGAAGGATCAGGAAGGATGCACCAAGGGAGGATGATGCAGGTCAAGCACCGCAGACACTCAGTGACTCATTCCTAAGATGTTGCACTTTTGCCACTGAGCGCGTGTGTTTAAGGGATTAACAGTCCTACAGCAAAATCCCACCAGGACGTCATACACCAACCTGTTTTTAAATCCAGTGCTAATTGTTCTCTGTACGTGTTCAATCTGTCATCGACTCAATCATTGAAAACATTTAATCCACGTACAGTACGTGGACATGTGTCCGTTATGTGTTCAGAGCGACAGTGAACAGCATTTCCCCACAAACAAGCATGCACATTGCTCAGTACTGCTGGAATACAGAGAGTTTGTTGTGTTGAGGGACTGTTTACACCTTTAATGCATGAGAGGGCAGCTTCTCTCTGGTGATGTCTGAGTGAGGTGAAGATAAAACAGCTTTTGTCATCTCTATTGCTCCCACTGGGTCCATTTGTTTCATTACCACCAAAGCCAAATCAGCTCTGACTGGGAAGTCATGCAGACATCCAGAAAATAAGACTCCAAACACACGAGTAAAGCACCAATCAAGCGCGGTTTCAGGTGAGGAGAGAATGAGCCGAATGGTGCGGTGACGATGAATGGATGGAGATGAAAGAGCTTGGAGACAAGAGGGAAAGAAAGGGGGGAAGCAAGTGAAAGCAGGTTCAGAGACAGAGGGGATACAACGGAGACAACAACACTGTGAAAAGAGGGAGTTTCAGTATTTTTTGGTGTCTTACTCTGCCAGAAGGGAGGTTACAGTTTTCCAGGGCAGTCTCCACTCGCTTCCTGTCTGCTGAGAACATCCTGAAGATACTGTAGGGACACAAAAAAAGAGTGTAATCACAGAAAATACCACAAAAATTGAGGAGTTATCATTCCCTTGATGTCAAATTGTTGGATTTATCACGACCTGTAATTGGTATTTAATAAGAGTCTCATGTTGTAACATCGAACAAGTGAAGGGAAGAAATTAAAAATAAAAACAAAGGCTCCAACAATGGTAGACTCACACACATCTAAGTACCAGAGGGCTCATACATTACTGTACATAAAATGATACTGTACACAACAAAATCCTAAATCTATTTAGAGGGATGACCATGTACCATGATGCATTCACAGTTTTATCATTTCCAATTATCATCCACACTGTGATTAAAACACCACAGTACCAGCACTGTGTCAGTCCTACTTGTAATTCCACAATCTTATCTTGCCTGTCGTAAAAGTAGTGTTCACTCTCGTGTAAATAATCCAAAGATGCGCAGATATTGCCGTCTTCATTACTCATGTGACACAGCTATCGTATGAGCACTGTTCTGTGAAAGTGACTCTGCAGTGACATATTTTCATGAGGTGAGGAGAAAAAAAACAGCGCAGTTTTCTGTGTCTTGACATTAACATTTTTCATATCATCCTCTGCACATCTGAATGAGTCATTTTTCTTTTTGGAGACACATGGTTTTCACTGGATGCTGAAGAATATGCTGTCCTGCCTCATCTGTCATTTTGAGCGTTCAGAGAGACAGTGCTTCTGTGTGGTTGGGGGGCTGTTTTCTGTTTTATTCCACTGTATATAGAGAATAAATTTGATTTACTGCAGTGAACTTTGGCGTCCTTGCAGCTACCACTAGCAGCTGTTTAGATCTGTTTCCGCTGGTCATAGCCGCTTTTAATTACATGCAAAGGTATCCATGAGCACATACTGTAAGCTCAGTGGGGAAGCAGAGTCAAGCTGACATTAGTCTAGCTGACATGTCCTCCCAGTGAGGAGGTTAATTCCCTAAACGGCATGGAGTGTTTCCCTGCCTCTCTGTGCTGACACCCGCTGCTTTCCTCTGCGGCTCTGAGGGAGGTTATCTCTGAAGTTCACTGTTGCCTGCCTGAAAGCTCAACTTGACTAATGTCGACGCTGGAAAGAGTTGTATTTCCAACGAGCTGATGACAAACACAAGCTGAAACTCACAACACTGGAACACACAAAAGGAAGTTCTCACACACATGGAGCTGAGGCTAGTACCGGTGTGCTTGTGGGAAAACTGTGGGGAAAAACAACATTCCTCTGGTACATGCGGGGGAAAGATGTAAACGTCAGCTGTCAAACAATCAGCACTTTGTAGTTTATGTTGAGTACACACACATACACACACACAAACACACACAGCCGTGTCTCTGTGACTTCAGAAGGAGGGAATGGCAATATTTACTGCATTAAAAGATGGAGCATTATTACATGAGGCGCCGTCAAAATATAGTATTCTTTAACATAACATGAGAACTTCAAGATATTAACAGAACATAGAACAAATGAATCGCAGCCTGTGCGATTTGCTTGCACTGTTTCAAATTGGGATGAAAATGAAAACAGAAAATGTGACGGTACAAACATGGGTTCCCACAACATGACACACACACACACACAGAGCGGAAGAAAGATGAGAGTTGTGATAACAAATTTGAGAGATAATATATTCTAATAAATACATGCATATATGCAGTGTACACTGGAGCGTGGAAGAGTGACGACAGAAGGTGAATGACATTCTGCATGGATCAGAAACAGCAGAGAGGAGGCAGGGGAGAGAAGGATGAATCCGAGACTTACTTCTTGATGGGTATTCGCCCCTCAGGATTGAGCTGCAGCTTCAGTCGAGTGTATCTGCATTAGACAGAGCAACGTCACACTCACACAACATCAGCTAGAAAGCACTTGCTCAACTTTGCACGAGTTACATGTGTGAGTGATGCCCAGTGATCATCTATCACGTAAAATCAACAACGTGGTGAAATACACACCCGTGTATCAATGCATCTCTCTCAGAGCAACTGCATGTGTTGATGTCTCTGTGCATACCATAAATAATTGGCTGTGTTCACATGACATGTTAGCATTGTGGCTAATCCCTCAGAAATCTTGCATTAGCAGCACTGAGCCATGCAGCCGCAGCAGCAGCAACAAAACAGACAGCGCAGGCTGGGCTATAAATAGCTCAGCTGCAACAGGAGCCATCATTACAGGCTGGGTTTTAAGTGGCCACTGGCTAATAATTAATATCCATTACAGCGTCCACTTCATAGGCCATAGCAAAGTCACCAGTGACTGTAATGGTTAACAGGGCCAGACTGGGACTTGACTGTGGCAGCTTTTCTACACAGAGAGAGAGAAATGTAACTGCTGACATCACTAAAGGTGCATGCAAGAGACGTCTGACCAAAGAGGACAAAGGGACAGAAAGGCCCTTGTTTTATTTCTAATGTTTACCAGTACCATTGCCTTCTTTTGGAACTTTTGGTAGTGGTTAAAAGCTTCCCCTATGAAATGGGACACCCCTTCAAGAATGTCACTTGTCATCACGTAAGCGGACACAACATGTTTTCACATTCAACATGCTGTCATTTCAAAAAAGCCGCTGTCAGCTGTTGTTATATCACTATCGTGGACTATGGGAATTATTATGTCTTCCACATCCAGGGATGTGTGGACCAGTAAGGGCAAAGGGTGAAATGGGATTGAGCCACAGATAAAAGGAGAGTACAATAGGAAGAAAAGGAAAAAAGGAGGAGAAAGTAAGGTGTTTTTTTTTTAAATGACCTCCTTTGCCTTACAGGTGCTTGTATTATTCATTGAGACGAGTGGGGGAAAACAAATGTCTCGCATCAGTCTCCTTTCAAGTTTGTCTCACTGATTCTGCTGCCTCTACTCTCTCTCTCCCTCTCTAGTTATCCCTGGTCAGGTTCCATTTCAGTGCAAGTTACACAAGTGGCAAGGGCTAAAATACAAAACAAGAAGGCAAAGGTAACTTCTCAGTTATGTAGTACAGTAAGTATACAGTATGTAGTGCAATTCTAAACAATAACACTGATGTTCAAGGCAGTATAATCCAAGGAGTGTCTGTTTTGTTTTCTGTTGCTGCGAACCATCCAAAAAATGGCCTTAAGAGTGAGCGATGAGAATAAACCACATGCGGGGGGGGGACATCAACTTCACCTCAGAGATGAGGCCTCCTCATGTTGCAGCAGTGGTATAACAAAGAATTGCTTTATTTGTACGCAAGCAGTGCAGAGCAAGTGCTGCTGTGAGCAAGCAGTGTGACTGTGAAACCTGCTCTATTCAATTTTATTCAACTCTGTGTGTACTATATGGTCGATGGCCACTTTTATTGTCTCATAAGTCAATTAGCCTCCTTGGGGGTGTGATTTATTGGCTTCTGTCAACTGATAAACATCAGACAGCTGTGACTATAAACCAAACAGAGCAATATCTTTAAAAATAATACCGAAGCAAATGTAAATGTGCAGAGGCATCACTCAGTCACTCACTGCACATACAAATCAGCTGTGGGCCACAGGAAAGTGTGTTTGCTCCAATTACAGAAGCTGTTGCTGGACAAAGAGCTGTTCATGAGAGCGAGAGCTGATTTACATACAGTAATAGGTTGGACTTGGGACCAAGAAATGCAGCTGCAGCAAGCTCCAGCATGATGTGAATGTACACATTCTCACACATACAGTACATATTTGCACTCCTGAACTAGGAAGCACATAAGCCACCTGAAACACACCGAGCCAAGTTCATTAACTATTTCCAGCTGTTTCATTTATCCTCCACCTTCCTACCATCCTGCTTGTTTTTCTCCCCTTAATCTCTCCATCAATGTGAGGTGACGTGACCTTTATAAAGCCAAACCCGCAGGCTGCCCAGTGGAGCTGTGAAAAGCAACTTCCCATCTCTAGTCAGTGTGTGCAGCCCCTATTTACTTAGATGTAGTTGTGTGTGTTGCAGGGATAACAATGTTTCATAACTTACTTTGTAAATATGTGCTGTACTACATAATAATCTTTGTTTATTTTATGATAAATGTGATGTTTGTGTGAACTTGTACTTGTTATATCTTGTGGACCTTTTTGGCATAAACACTGACCTTGTCATGATCAGTTGTCCCCATGGAGACCAAAGTACACACAAGCAATTGTGTGCAGTAGCGCGGCACGATATTAGGAAAACAAATGCTCGATGTGATGACATTGTTAAATAAATAAATATTTAAAGGAACACTTCACCGATTTGCATTTGTCACTGGTGGGCGCGGAACGTAAAAAAGAATGAAGCTATTTCTCGAAACTGAGGTTGGGAGGCACAATTCTTCAAAAATACTACCCCTATTCTAGTAATACAAAGCTAAATGCAAATCATTAGAGTATTCCTTTAAGTCTACGGTGTTGATGTCGTTCTGCTTTGGGTTTGAGCGAAACCATTGTGCAGATAACATACGCTTTCTCCAGGCAGGCCTCTCTGGACATGTTCTGGACCAAGAGGTTAGATGCCAAGTTGAATAACTCTTCTGCCCATTCCTGCAGTGAAAAAAAACCAAAACACACACAGAGTCAGTGCTCAGCCCCAGTGCAATGTGATGTAAATAATTACTGAGGGCTGCTGCCATATGTTGGGAGCAAATAAAACATTGGTTCAAATGCTGATCATTTCCATTTGTGATTGTTTGGTATTATGAATCAACAAGAGGCTATGCCTTAGAACTTCTTTAGTCTTGCATATTAATTCACAAAATGATCACTTTGATAATGTTTATGTCATTTTAAGATTAAATTTTTCTGTTTTATCTATCCCATCATGCACAGATCACTGATTTCAGTTGAGAACATGATGATGATGATAATGATCACAGTTAACAAGGCTTTTACAACGATGATATATTGCATTTCCTAGATTTTTTGGTTGTGCTTATGCACAGGTTTTACCTTTGCTATCTCCTCCTGGAAGGCCATGAAGTTCAGGTAGGTGATGTTGACCATGTCAGTGCCGCTCACCACTGTCAGCATCCTATTCTCCATCTTCCCCGCCAGCGTGCTGACATCCAGTAGCTCACGCAGCTTGGCTTCCTTAGCAATGGCAATACACAAACACACACATGTCATAACCTCATCAAATTGATTAAAATCAATCAGGTGTTAATCACATTACACTACAAGCCACCCCATAGTTGCAACAGTGGACGACATTGTGCTCAAATCTGCATCGGAAACTAAGTAGCCTAAAAGAAGACCTCCCAAACCAGATCAGGGAGTAGACTGATGCTTTTCCCTCCAGGAAGTCAGAGACAGCACTGTGTTGTGTCAAAATATTTTGCCACACAACAAAAATCCCCCTCTCAGTGCACTGAACTGGAACAAATCATGTCAGTGCTTTGGAGTTCACACCTCGTCTGAGGGCTGATTTGTGTGATTAATGAGAGGTCGGCTGTCTGCAGCAGACACTGTGAGGAGCAAGGTGACAGGCTACATTCCCTGAGGATCTAAAATGACTTCCATTAGAGCGGGGAACACGGTGGTTTGAGCAGTACGACGACAGCCAGGCACAGAAGTGAAGAAAGACAGTGTTGGTACAGGCCTCACCTTATCAGCTTAATTGTGAAAGGTGGGAAATGTACATGTAGGGGAATCAGGTGATTTAACTTAACCATGTATGCATAACATCACAGGAGGAAATGTTTTATCATTAATGTGAGAAGATTAGCTGAGCTGAAAACATGAAAACAGACCAGGACAAAAACAAAGTTTTTATAATATGGTTCATGAGACGGTACCTAGAGCCTAGAGCAATATGTGAATTTGCATTTGACTTAAATGCCCCGCAACCTTCTTTAATCCATCAGAATCAGCAGATAAAAAAAAAAAAAAGACTGTGGTATGAGGAGTCTGTTGCCTGTTGTAAAAACACAGTGGGTGCTGGCAACAGTCCAATTCACACAGAGAAAAACTCGGAAGAAGAATTTGTATTCAGAGGAGGGAAGTGTCTAAGGAAAACTAAACCAAACTCATTTGAGCAAATATACATCCAAGCAGCTCATCTTTGGTGCAAACCATATAAGAAAAAAACTAACTACAAAGTCTCTGAGGTGCAAGAGAGGAATAACAATGATCTGTTTCTCTTCTTTGCGACCCAGTATGCAAGAAGCATACAAAATGGTTGCTCTGGCTTAATTAACACAACAAGAAAAGCCCTGTTAAGGATTTTGCAGTGAAAGCAAATGAGCTCCCTCTTTTTTAACCAATCAAACAAAGAGCATTGTGTCCTGTGTCACGCTGATAAATGTCCTCGACACGTCCCTCACGCCCCCCAAATGAAATTGTGCGGCTTAGTGGTGGCCATTATTATCATGCTGAACTTTTCTGAGCCAATAAATTCCCCCATGATTACCTATTGTAGAATCTTTCTCTTCTGCTTAAGTAAGCAGGTACATTTTAGGCGAGAGCGTGGAGAAAATCATTCATGAAGAAATATGCCTTGTTATTTTGTAAGAGAATTAAAAAATGGTCACAGGTTTTCTGTCAGATTGTGATGACCAGACGTTTAAAGTAACAAGATCCTGGTCCTAACCACCAACTATTTAGATACACAGTGCATACGTATGGGAATCACTGTCCACCCATGTATTCTGAATGCCCCTAACCACATCAATCAAAGCATATAAAGCCACTCTCAGTTGTGACGGACGCTTTGGCAGCCTGCCGAAGATAAAAGGCTTCTGAGGACGGACAATATGACTGAGAGGTACATATTTCAGTTACTACTCCGCTTGAACGTCAGTCAAATTTGATACTGTCTCGATGCAATTAACTGAACATACAGCACGGGGCTGAACCAGGAGGGAGCTGCAGGCAGAGGACTGTTTTGAAGAGGAGGTAAGGAGCTGATCTCAAGGCTGGAGAAGCAGAGAGAGTGACAGAGAGGAGTAAAAACCATGAAAAAGGCAGAACAAAGAATGAAGGAGGAGGCCCTGCCATGTGAGTGAAATGTAATTTGTGCTGGTGCATTGTGGGAGCTGTTGGAGGCATGCCTGCGGTCCCAGTTACCACAAACATGGGAGATGTAGAGCCAAACAAGTGAAGGCTGGGGTTGTATTGGGAGAGATGGTGTGTTTGAAGCAGTTAGGTAGTTTTATGTTACACATTCAGGGGTAAATTTGAACTTTTGATAAAATGATTGAGCAGTTTTAGTGATGTCATGGTTGACAGTTTTAGTCACCATTGCAGAGGCATTTATCTTACTCTTTATTCTTTTTTAAAACTGTATGTCACCATCTACAGTTACCATGGTCACAGGTGTCTCCATGTTACCGCGCTCTGCAGTAGCACAGACTGAATCTACTCAATAAATCCAGTTTGCATTTACACACTGTGTTTATAGTACAGTCGCTGCTGCTAACCTCCAGTAAAACATCACTGCAGATCCTTGTTCACTGCGGGGCTGGATTCACTCACTTGTTTGTTCAGGTTTGGTTTCAGAGGAGATGTTATAGCGTTATAGCTAATAACTAAATGGATACGTTAGGTTAATTACTGAGATTAATCCTGAAAAGTACTTATCTCTCCTAAAAGCAACACTATAGCCAACTGACAAAAGTTACCAGCATTTATTCATGCTATTTGTGGTATCAGTATCATCTCCAGAGAGAGGCTGTTTAATTCAGTACATCATTTTGATAGCTGCCTTGTATTCTCAGTAGGTTTTAGATTAATTTAGCCCATAAATCTCTGTCTTCCAAAACATAGCATGTTGGATAACGTGACTAACAGACACAATATTTTGCTCGGTGTTTCTAATAAACAGTGGTGCAACAGGTCAAACTGCTAAATCATTTGTTGAATTCACATATTTTTTTATTCATTTACAAAAAAGTTTGTTTTAATTAAGGAATTCAACACTGTTTGCAACATATATTCATCATGTGGAGTCCAGCCTCTATGCAACACCGAGTGTCGACGAGGGTGTGCTTGTGAGTGTGTGTTTATTCAGGCACGTTAGCAGCTGCAGTGTGTCAGTGCGGGAAGTTGCAATAGTCACTTAGCATTCAGGTGAAGCTGCGGCCTGGGGTATTACACCGACTTCCTCTTCCTGCCTAATAGTTTGTCACAAAGCTGTATCTGTCACCAACCATGCACTCAAACTGTGTCACACTCCACCGAGCACAAGGAACAGGATTCAGATTGGCAAAGGGAGGTCAGCCACATCTCGTGGTCTTACAACCTGCAGTGGGGCACCTAAAGTCTAAACTCACGCTCACTTAAACAAACTTACACACTGTATTGTGGAAAGCAGAAATCAAGGCATGCACATAAATACACGCACAGGATATCAGATTAATGTCAATATGAATGATCGATGATGACTGGACCACCTTCACAGAGGCAAGTTAACATTAGCCAACTGCATCACAGAACTCACACACAGGGGAACACTTTAAAAAGAAATGTACAAAACACACATTCCTTATTATGGACAGATAGGAGCGGAGATATTTCATGTATTTACTAAGTGCTCCACATACAGAAAAAAATGCTGGGGCAGTTGTTGACAAAAGAGAGCTGCTTGAATAAGTGTCTCATTCAAGGAGGGTGCCGCTGGTGTATGAATTGCTGTTGCACTTTTGTCAGCAGCGTGAAAATGACTTGTTTTCCTCTTCTTAATCTAGTGACTCTCAGAAGACTTAAAGTTCACAGTATTGTGTAAGCGAAAAGACATTTTAGATGGTTGCATGCGAACGGCTGCTCTTTGGTTGACCCTGTCAGACTGTGCTGGTTGCTGCACTTCACACTACATATTTTAAGACATCTGCACTTACTAAAAGAAATGATGTTTGAGGAAAAAATAAGAAGTTCAAGAAGTGATTGTAAGGTGTACGGCAGTAAAGATTATAGGTGGATTATAGGTGGAAACGAGAATACAGATCATTTGCTGTCCACCACAAGTAAAGCTAAACTTAGGCAGGAGAGTTTGGAAGTTCTCAGTCCACCTTTTTTCAGCAGGATTAAGAGGAAAACATCTTATTGTGAAGAGCTATGGCACTGCAGAGCTGCACTGCAGGTTACATGCAGGGCACCAATTCTCCTGCTGCTGGTTAGCCTCGTTAACTAACAGAGCAGTGAGATGCTGCTGGTGGGGCAGTGAAAAGCCTCCGGTGTTGGGCAGAAAATAATGGGATATCAAGCTGGGGGCGATGTGCTCCTTCTGCCACACAAATACATTTTATGATTTACATGCACATAGATTACTGTATGTGTGGGAATACAATACATAATGGTGGCTGGATGATATTCCACCTTTCTGTCAATTACATCTATATCAATGTATAGTAGGTATAAAGGTGTGTACATGTTTTTTTTTGTGCTTTCTTGTCTATCCACCAGTGTGAGTCTCATAGAGCGCAGAGCATTTCACCCCACAGCAAAGCCAATATAAGAAGAGTCCCCTCTGATGCAGTCATTTATTTAAGAGGGTCACGCTACATCTGCAGAGCATGTTTAAAACATTAGCCCCATCATGACTTACACAGACAGAAAGCACTGAGACACTGATCCCATTAGAAGAAGTAGTCCCATCGTTCTCGCTAAGCTAAAGCCGCTTCCTGCAAATGGTCTTCCTAATCATCTCCATGCATGCGTGCACACACAAAAACACATGCAGACACACGAGTGGAGTGCAGACACAAGAGTGAAGACGCAGCATTCTTCACGCGCGCGATCGACAGTCTGCACCAGCACACACATAGACACACTAAGGGTTGTTTAAAGATTGCAACGCAAGAGTGCTTCATCGTTTGTACAAGAAATGAAAAATGAAAGCATCATTTAAGACAAAGCAAGATCTCAGTATTGTTTGTTGTTCAATAAGCAGAGTAACAAATAGAGAAAACCAAGAAATGCTTGGGGGCAATTACAGGTTTTCTTTGAAGAATCTCTAGCACTACAACTCGATGAAATGTGAAAGATGAATGCAAACTCACATGCACACAAACACACAGAGGAAATAAAAGTGAAAACTACTGTACATGGAGTATTTCTGCTACAGGGGGACACCGTGTCGTTCATCTTTAAAGCTTTGCCGCTGATCAAACAGCTCGTTTGATTCCGTCTCAATAGCAGCAGCCCTCAGTTTAAGGATTGGAGCGCTGTCTGCTCCCATTACACCTATGCAGTTTCATATTTTATATTTCCTCCGCTTGAAAGCTGCCGTGCTTACTTTTCTAGCTTGTGGGGAACCTCAGCCACTGTACAGGACACTGTATGCAGGCTGTGTCTAAGCTACAGATAAACCTCTCACAAACAACCTCATTGTAAACAAGATCAAAGAACACAAAGGGGAGCAGCAGAGGATGAGATAGAAGGTGCGAGGAAATCAGAGAGGGATCAGGGGAGAGTGTTCGATTGTGGGGCATCCATCTCCCTCTCGCTATAACTCTATCTGCATCCTGCGCGCATAACCTCATCTGTAAGGCTCACTGTCTCTGCTGCTTTTTATTATTCTATGAATTATGACCACGTGGGTCATAATTCATTTGAGCATTCAAGTGTCAGTAGATGTAGACCACCACAGTTTCACGAAGCGGAGAATTGCCCACAAGGCCGGGAGTAAAAGGTCAGCGGCTCATCCGTCAGCTGTCAAGTGATGCCTCGCTGACCACAGTGTGGAAACCATAGACCTTTTCAAACATTCTGGTTAAGAGTTTGTTACCGTTTGAGAGTGAAAACCAGAGCTGAAGGATTTGTGGCAAATATCTATTTGTGACTCATAATGCAGCTTCTATTTAAATGTCGAGCTTCAGTTATATTCTTACTCTAATAGATTTTCTTAAAGGTGATGGAGCATTACAGGAGAGTATCAAAAACATTAGCTATTATACAGTATATTCAAATATAAGGCTGGGAAATTAAAGATAAATACTCCTTTCAAAGCTCACAGAACAATGAAAAATAAACAATAAATTGCCCCCTTTTTAATTTGCTAATTGTGTGATCAATCGGTCAACGCTAGGGTCAACAGATGCTTCTTGAAATGATATTTTCCTTTAAGCCATCTGGCTCTCTCGCGAGTAGCTCTCAATACATTCCTGTAATGACAGGAGTGACCCTCAGTGAAGCATCTGTTAGCCCAGTGAAATGGGTTCAAGAAGTGTAAAAGCTGAACAACACAATGATCTATAGTCTGTTATTTGGATAAGGTGTGGACCACGTTAAGCTAAATACATGTTTGAACTGAACAGTAAGAAAATATGATCTGGAGGAAGGATTGCAAAGCTGTAGCTCATCAGTAGCTCTCCACTGGAATACATTGGGCATTTGATGATGTGCCACTGACGCTCATGCATCAAGGCACAGGTTGAGAAAAGGCGTGTGGGGAGGTTGGAGGCTCACATGGACTTAACAATCCCTCATTCCAGCTCCTCAACGGGGGCATTTCATTAACCCCTGAAGCAGTGGGACATGAAACGAGTGACGGAGGGATGGACGGAGGTGGAGATGGAGAGTGCCTATAACACAAATGCCAAAATGCCAGCTCTTCAGTAATAACTTGTGCTGACATACTCCCATTTCCATGTCTTGGGGAAGTGGCCTATAACATTCTCACTCCTTCCTAATGATCTCATGACTAAGAGTAGAAATGAATACCACAGGCTTTAAGGGGAAAGTGAAAAATACATTTATTAAAAGGACATTTTATTTCCATTTTATCATGAATAATCTAATCATGAAATGAACCACATTATTACAGTAATTCCTCTTCATGCACTGGCTGTTTTCTACTGCCTAGCTATAGACATCTATCAAAATTGAGTTTGTGCCTGCAGAGCATAGACTCACAGAAGCCTTCATAATTTCACAGAGCACCTACTTCTCCTGCCTGTAGCTGTAGCTAAGTATGAGCTACAGCTTTTCGTATGTATACAAATAATGTTTTTTGTCATGTTTATATATACAGTATTCAAATGTAATAGTTGTAATGAAAACCATAAAAACCGTGAAAACACTGAAAAACATGTGCTCATGCATGATTTTAAGTAAGTTTGACAGGTAGACAAAAGTCATCTACCCACTATCCCAGTGTTTAAGTAAAATTAAAATACCATCTGACAGCTGTTGACAACTGTGTTTGCAGCCTGCGACAGAGAATGGCAAAAGAAAAGCATAATTGAATCTTACACGCTGCATATAAAAAGTCTTGACATCTCATTCTGGCCGCTGTGTCATTGCAGGCAAACACATTCTTTATTGGAAACATGAGGAAGGCCTGACAGAGTTTGACTGCAAATCACAGTCTCCCTTGATAACCACATCATCAGATTTAACTGTCACCCCACAGACACTGTCACGAAGAATCGTCCGCAGAGGAGTTCTCACTATTTCTGACATTTCCTGTGCCACTTGTTTCCCCCAATAACTCATCTCCTTGGCTACAGTAACTGCCCGTGTGCGTGCGTGCGTGCGTGCGTGTGCGAACCACATCCAAGGACAACATCTGAATAGCTTTATTTGCAATACTAATTCACGTCACTACATTTTTTTTGGATAATAATCCATGCAGACGAGTGCTCCTTTTACACGGGCAAGGTGACCATTCGTTTTTTTTGTTTTTTTTTTGACAAATAAATTAGGAATCTCTATCGACTGCACATCTTGACCGTGGGCATTTGAGAGAGAGAATAATGCTTCAGAGATGTGGAGGAAATTGGACAATCTTGCTGAGAAATCTGCTTTGCTCAAGCACCATGGTAACATGAGAGGCATATGCGGAGTGGAGACTACTTCAGCTGTTATAATGACACTCTGACTTCCAGCAAAGCTTGGTGCTAGTAAAAAGCCAATACAGTGCTTTAATTAATGTATGTAGATGTTTTCTTGTGAAATAGAACCTAGTACTCTTATAACTGTCAACAAATGATGGGTGCTAGCAAAACAATATTTGAAATAGTTTCCCTAAAGCTCCAGTGTGTAACTCCTCAAAAATACTTCAGGTATTTTCTGATAGATTTTAACTGTAATATAAATATAACTGTAAATATAGACATGAATTGAACTTCTACAATGAGTGACAGAGACACTGCTGTGAGGAAGACATAACCACCACAACTAAGTGTCTAACCTTAAAATGTACCCTAAAACCAGCCCTTAAACCTGAGAAAGCCCTTTGAAGTTGTACGGCCGAGACTAAATGTCCCCAAAAGGTCAAAATGTCCCCACAAAGATAGGCTTTTTGGACCTCACAAAGATAAAAGTACACACACACACACTGAGTCAGGACTATGAGGATTAGGAGGAAACTTTTTGTGGGTGCTTCTTGGAGGTGCCAAACCAAGGAGATGAGCAGTGACATCAGAGTTTCCCCACTCAACTGAGCCTGCAGAACTTTCTTACTCATCATCATTGTGTGTGCAGTGCAGAAATGTTGCCAGGTAACATGAAAACAACACAAAGAGAGTTGTGTGAAGCTGATAGATTTAAACAGCATTGTATGAGCTCCTTTGACAATAGTTTAGACGTAATGGACACTGGTTTACATCTTAAAAGTTACGCATTACGCTACACGGATAAAAATAAAAATAAAGTTTGTGGGCTCTCTACATCAAATTAGAAACTTTCTTCAAGGTTGATATTGGTTATGTACAGAATAACTTCATTATAGAAAGAAGGTTATTTGATGGCTAATTGAATCTTATTGCGCATGTTCTCAATCAAATCATCATTAACCCCAACACCTCGACATGCCATCTGAGAATACAAGATTATTTTGCCATTAATGGCCCAAAACATATTTTCACAGCAGATGCTGGGGCAACAGAGGGGATGGAAGACCTGGAAAGAAGCAGATTGCCAGAATTGATTATAAGGTAACATAAAAGCTTGGAGGACAGGACACACAATTAATTATACAGAGGAGACTAACCAAAACTTGGTCAGAGTCCCTCTGCATCTTCATTCCTGGTAATGTAACCTGCACAATCTCTTACAGGAACACGTGTTCCAAAACAAGCTGTAAATTCTGCATGTGTTCATACACTCGAGTGTGTTGAGAAAGCATCTAAGAGAAGGCCAGTGTCTGAGGGGGAGAGTTAGAAGGAATGAGATACAATAAACAGAGAGACAGAACCAAGAGGACAATTCATGCTGAGTGTGAATCACTGTGAAGGAAAGACGGAGAGACAGACAAGTCAAGGGGCAGGTTTGATGAGGTGGAAGGAGACTACCTGGCATGGACTCTGCTGGATGAGTTCACATTAGACGGAGAGGAAGGCAGAAGCACAGACAGGTGGGAGCTGACCTCAGTCACACTTTAGCAGGAGAAAAATAATCAACCGCTGTGAGCCACAAGCTCAGCACTTCTCATTAGAACAAGCACCTAACTAAACAAGTCAAATAGCTGAGCCGGCAAACAAATCAAACACACAGCTCACTTGGTTGAAGATAAAGAATTGCCGCTCTGTAGTGTAATAAAATGATACACTATGAAAAATAAAGATGAGGCAATTGTTGCCAGATGTTCCCAGATTTAAAAAGTTTAGTTCAAATGTTAATGAGATCTTTAAGATAAAACCTTAGGTAACCAATGTAAGACTCAAAACCTTGCGTGCATTTTTTTCCCTCTTGTGCTACATAAAAGCACTTTTCCATCTCAGTGTGCCCCAGGTATTATGGTCATTACTCCCACACACTCTCTGAGTCTCATTTGCATACATTTGTGAGGTGGATGAACCTCATTCTGTTCAAGCTGTCCATCAACAGGCAATTTTATCAGGGTTGGCACTAAAAACAGCTCCTGGGCACCAGGAAATGGCAGGTACATAACTACAGTCATTATCCCACAGTCACACAGAAGCTCTAATTTAGCGCAAACAGACTTCTGGAAATGCAGAGAAAAAAATGATTATAACCCTAACAGTGATCAGTGCATCCATACATGAGAGCAACACATCCATGTGTGCTGGAAATCTAAGAAAGAAGAATTTTACACACACGTAGGGACTAATAAAGTTAGGTGGTGCAAAAGTAGAACTGGAATAGAAACAGTCGAGAATGGTGGAAACTGTATCCACATTTTCGACACGTTTGACTTAATGCTGAATTTATACCTGCTGAATTCTCTAAGTGACACACAACTCTTCACTCTCCATGTAATAAAAAGCTGAGACAGGATCAATGAAGCATTCAGTTTTCAGTATTATAAAAAAAAAAACAAAAGAAACAGATTGCAAGTAGGCCAATACTCGATTATTACTTCTTGGAGAGAAAAGCGACTAAAACAATACAAACTTTGCAAGAACTGTGGCTTTTATTGCAAATAATTTATACCAAATACAGAGGTACGTCAGACAAAAACACAAACTTGGGGTCAACAAAATTTTGGTGTGTGCACTCTTCCTCAATGACGTTTCTTAGATTGATCAAGACCAGTTTCACTATCTACTCGTCTATCAAACCATCAAATCAATGCAGGCTGCAGGACTCACACAGTACACACAGTGCATCATGCTGTTTGTAAAAAAGGGCCACTTCCAACCTTCAGTCCACCCTCTGGCTCCCTGCTTGGGCCTTCAAAGAGCCAGAAGCCCCGCAGAGAAAGGTCCCCGCAGGGGAATATCCACAACTGGGACCAGGAGTAAATAATTTATAAGATTCCCTGTCGGCACACTGCGTTCAGGCCGTAGACGCTCTGCCACTGTTGCTGCTACAAAGAGAACACATATGTCTTCCCCCTCTGGCTGTTTCCATTCTTGTCATCTTTTCCTTACAAGCCCGCTTAGTCTTCCTTCTTGACAAAACACTCACATTTGCTGGCTTCCTCAATGTGTAGAGGACATTTAGCAGATTGCGGCAAGAATGACATATTTAGTAATTCTGACGAGAAACAATGGGATTTATTGGAGGACATTCCTCGAGGACTAAGGAGGGCTGCGGTGCATCAGAAGTAGTTGACATGCTGCATTAAGTAATGGTGAAGCCAAGGAAAAGTGCTTAGAGACCTGGCTTCATTCATCCAAGAGACATGGCTTTGTTCCGGTAAAATGAATGATATCGCAATTCATGGTCTACTATTCTGAAATAAGGCCTCCAGATAACATGACTTTGAAATAGACCTTAACTGCATTAATATTTCTTTTGATTTTAGTCTATTATAAGCCCACAAGCTATTGGACAGTTTCACCTACAATATACGGCTCCAAGTATTAAAATACCACAATGTCACCCAGAGCTTTGTAAACTACCTTTTTGAAGGCTTGGGTTTGCTATGTTTTACATTTTCTGTTTCTAAAACCATAGGTAACCATAATTTTGAATGAGCTGGGGTGGCTCTGCCCACGCTATGCGCCTATTAGACAGCACTAGCTGTCAATCCCACAGTGTCCATGCACCGTTTTATTTAACTGTAAATAGGACCATAATTATCAAAATGAACATTATAATTCAACTCACAAATACAGTCATTTTCAAACAGAATTACATATTGATATTATTATTTTTGCAAAACGTGACCTCCCACATGGCCATTCCATAATGGCTTAACTCTCATGACCCGGTAGCTACATCCATTAATATAAACAGTCTGTTAACCACTGAAGAGATATCGTACTGCTTTAAACAGCTAGGTCATGCGGGTCTCTTTACAAAACCATCTGAGGATACAGTTCCGTATCACCCAGTTAACACTACTGTTTCACATATAGAGAGTAAAACTCAAGTGTGTGGCACAATCACGAGCATAAACAGGCCTAATTGGGTCTCCAAATCCCTCAGCAAACATTTAAAGATTCTTGTTAAACATCGTGCAGTGATAATTGAGATTTATCCTGGTCTGTAGTCATCATTTAGCCTTTTGCCATCATTAGCTTCACTATGACATAGAGAGCCTGCTGTTCAGACACCCCCAGACCATCTGCCAGGCCAGAACATGCCAGCCACCAACCAAAGAACCAACCAACCAGTCACTATGCCACCTTTGCATAATGCCCCGTTTGGTATGGCATCTGTGTACTCCAGTGAACTGCCAACAAGGGATTACCAAATGTTTGAACGAGTCTTTGGATAACAATACTCAAATAGCCATTTAATTATATGATGTTTGAGGTAGCACTGAGCTGACAGTGATCTGGGGACGAGCCCATTTCAAGATGCCACGGTGTTAATGCCATACAAGATAGAAATGAACACTCAATGTGGAACTAGCCTCCATATCTGATTGGCTTTAATTCTTTGACCCGTCTCTGGTAAAAGATGATAATCGCTCCGTGATTGTTCTGCACCAGGCAACAGACACTTCTGCTATCCCTGATCCTAATTAGACAGTCTCACTTTCAGATTGCAGACCAGTAGATGCGTCTTAAAAGTGGCTATCATCTGTTGAGAGAGATTTGGATTCGTAAACTCATCCATGGAAAAAAATTAGATTATGTAAACTCTCAGTGAGCCTTTCACTGGGATATTACCCTCACCAAAAGGCACATATTAATGGTTTACCGTCATAGCAGATGGCTGTACGACAGACAGGCCAAACATCATTTTGCCAGTTCTCTAACAATGCCGGTCTACCATGCCAAGCCAAACCATTTTAACCAAATCAAACCACGGTGATCTTTGTCTACACTGGTTTACAACCTGAGGTAGGTTTTTACAAAGACTGCAAATTATGTTTGGTGGACACATATAACTGAGAAAAACACAACACGGAGATCCAATGGCAGTATTTACTGGCAGAGATCAATGATTTGGAGAAATGTTTCCAATTGCATTACATTACATAGTAAAATAATCCCAGAAAGCATTTCCTTAAATTACAGTATCTGAATCAAGCATGGGTTTTCTGATGCTAATGACCTGGTGTGCCTTACAAGCAAATGTAGTGTGAAGGGGATTACTTAAGTTTCTACACAGCATTTTTGGTAAGTATTACACTTGTGAAATAGAACCTGAAGTCTGTCAGCTGCTAAATAATGTGGTGTCCAGACTGAAAGTAAAATGGCAGCAACAAATACAATTACCTGTGGAAAAGAATGTCTAGAAAGTCAAATCATTCAGCACAAAAAAATAATCATTGTTCAAAGCCTAGTTTATCCCAACATGATTGGATGAAGAAAAACAAGTGAGAGAAAAGGAAAACATTTGCATGCCACATGCGCTTATTCTGGTCTTTTGGACAATAAATAGTTTGATGGAGCTCTGTGGTTTCTAGAGCAGCAGCTTTGAGATTCAGACGTTTTCTTTTCTAACACTCCTGAGATTTACTATCGAAAACCAATTAAGTCTTTGGTGTTCTTGTGTGCTTGGAAGGGATTGTTGCAGGGAGTGAGAAAGGTCACCTGTCTCTTTATGTCTTCAAGTTGGAAAGGTCATTAAAATAAACACATCCACGATACCCACATTTATAGTCACAGAAATGATCCAAACCAATGTTCAGTACATCCACCTTTCACACCTATGTAATCAATGGTGTTTAGAGCTGACGTGTGACAATGTGTTGCCAATTAAGAGAATTACCAAGAGCTGCTTTCTCACCTCATGCAACTTCCACAATGTGCACATCATGTACTTTATTTCTTGTAAGGATTACGGAAAGGTGGAGAAACCCTGGTAGAGATATCGACCGTCCCCATTAAATCTGAATAGATTAAAGACGAAGGAGATGTTTACTCTTGTCTGCAGGCACGTTATATGTTTGTTTAACTATACAATTGCAGAGTCTGTTTCCAAAATGAGATATCTGGAGTTGGAAATAATCGATGATCATTAGCATCATTGCTTCATTAGTGCTTCGCCATTAGCATATGGGATCATTGGCAGAGCGAGGCAAATTATAGTTTGTAATTAACGTTATGAATGATTGAAGACCTTTGCTTACAAATTTGTCAACTCCCATTTCTCAAAAAAAAAACCTGTAAGAAATTACAGTGCAAATGATTGATGGAGCTGTGCACGTTGAGCTTCAAATCTCCCATCCATCAGATGGTTTTGCTGCAGATGTTGGAAACATTTGAACTTCTTTAAATGAAGAGAAGAGAAGAGAAGAGAAGAGAAGAGAAGAGAAGAGAAGAGAAGAGAAGAGAAGAGAAGAGAAGAGAAGTAATTAGTGGTCAGTTTGAACCTTCCTTTCAAATGGCAGAAAGTTGTGGCCTGTCAGAACACCTTTCCTGTCCTCATTATCTTTTTGTTCATCATGTGTGCCTTATGTTTCCGTGGTAACAAACCCATCAGACTGGTCATAACCTTATTTTACTTAGCAGTAAGTTGGGCAGTATATATTGGAATACGTGTGTGTGTGTGGGTATGTTGAGACAGTGTAAAGGCCACGTCTTCTCAGTATTTCTTCTCTTTCTCAGTATTTTTTTCTTTTCACTGGGTAATTTTAATAATATACATGGATGATTTACTGAGATAATTTTGTGTGGAGATTGACTGAGGTGCTCGTATTTATAATAAACCTGACATACCCTATGAACAAGCTTCCCTGTGAATGATATGAATATAAAGTGCAAGTTAGAGGTGGTCTATGCAAGGTGGTCAAACCTAAGCACGATAGATAATACTGGGATCTCTGCTTGACGACTGGAATAGAGCGACTGGTTCTTTACAGATTGTCCTGTGTGGAAGAAGAGCTAAATTGAGATGTTATTGTTGCAATTTATGGCTGATAAACTTCACTGCATCCATATTAAAAACAATTTACACATATTAAAATTGAGTGAGAAACAAATAACAAAATATGTCACATTAGCCGCCAGTTACAATAAGTAGAGTAAGTTATCAGTCAGCTTAAAGTAGTGGACAAATCTTGATCAATAATTGCAAACAATGCTGTATGCTGCTCTGAAACATTCATTCAATTAATTATTCATTCATATTAAAATGACTTCAGGGATATGTGTGTGTACAGCTATCTAATTTCGGTGTGGACTGACCTTTCTTGCCCTTAGACACTAAGATGGGTGCCATGTGTTAACACCATCTTTTTCCTTACAAGCTAAACACAGAATGACTTTCTTCAAGCCACGGCGTTCTTCTCTGAGTCTGAAAGCTCTCTTCTTGACTGGTTCTTATTTATTCAGCTCCGGTTCCAGTGGGACGACCTTTGCTGAGTTAACAAAATGTCACGTTTGATTTCACTGCGGGCATCAAGTGACTTGAAGAAGAGTTCCAAGTTCCACTAGAACAGACTGAAACCAGAAACCAGTCTTCTTCAGAACAGACATACATTCATTCATTTGCTTACAAACTGACCATTTTGAGTATTTTTCTACATATCAAACATCTATCAATGCATAGTTTATATGCACAGGATATAGCTTCTATATCTTCTAATTTACACTTAATACTCCTGACTTATTTGTTTTCCTCCTGTGTTGTAATATAATGGGACTCTCTCAAACCAACAGCTTTCTCTTTGAATTTACTTGACACACTGCACAGTCCACCGAGTCGTCTTTGCTTGACTCAATAAGAGAAGCAACTGAGAAAACAAATAAGATTTTGTTAATAATTGACATTATTGGATGTAACAACTTCATGTGAAAAACTGTTATTGTTTCGGCAGATCCATAAAGAGGATACGCACATTCATATCCCTTATTCCCGCTTCTGTTGCTGTCTCTCTCAGGCCAGATTTAACACAAATGAGGCCTCTCTTTTCCTGAGTATGTAGTTCCTGGGTTTGGGACATTAGATCTGCTGTTCTACTGAAGGTGGGGACTTTATCTGAACAGGTGCACCATTATTCTCTTTTTTGCTTTTTCACCTAGATAGTCATCTCTGGACCCATTTTGGTAACTATCCCTCTGTGCAAACACAGCCTGCTCTGTCCGTGGCTACACGGTCTCTGTTTCATCTGTTCGTTCATTCATTCATTCAGTCATCCGTTTCCTCATCCATCACGGCCCTGCCAGCAGCTCAGTCTTCAACTAACCTGCAACATGAATAACTACTGTAAGTAGTGCAAAGAGAGAGTAAGCATCACCTTCGATTTCTCCATGAGCAGTAATGAGATGGCTTGCTTTGCACCAAGGGAATTCGCCTGTGTGCAGAGATGGCCTAAGTAATTGACTGAAGAATCAAACCCAAACCCATCAGGTCCCATCAAGCTAACCTTTTATTTTCCTCCTACTTCTTTTCATCTCTGCCTGTACTGCCGATGCTCGCCTAGAGGTTACATCGATGTGTGACACTGATCAATTGCTTGTCTTTGATGACAAATGGTGCTGCAGCTACCTTTATGGAAATCAATGAGTCCATACATGCGTTTACTTTAATCACCTCTTACCGCAAGCTGCCATTTGCCTTGCAGCTAAATCCCACTGATGAAAACGACAGTCAGGAGCAACAGCATCCAATCTGTGCGTCACATATTGGCACCAACTGAATTGACAGTTTGATTGAGCGCACCAGACAAGAGTCTGAATGGTAGGAAGTGATACATACCTGGCGTGTTTATTTCTGTGGCCACCTTAACATGAAGAGCCATGAATATGATAGTCTTTGAGTGTGGCGTGCATGTGTGAGTGAATCATGTCTAAAATGGGAGTGCGTGGGAGTTCTCTCTTTGCACATCTCTCAACTAGAAAAAAGTTTAACGCCTCCGTGCACTAAAATGTCTCTAAGCAGAGTCCACTGGGGAAAAAGAGAAGGAGCCACACTTACATTAATTAACCTCACTGTGACTGTGCATACACAAACATCTCTTCATTTTTTCATTCAGCGCATTGCACTGGAGAGGTTTGAATATTTCTGCTCAAATGTGAACATTTAAAACTTCTACTATAACAAACTATAAATCTTTGGGTTTTAAGATGGACTCTGACTTGGATCAAACAGAAGCAGCGAGTAGAATCACCATCGATTGACTGATGGTCTCAAGTAAGTGATTTCCTGAAGAATCACAATTTCCTGAAGAGAAAACCATCATTTGTTTGTTCTGAAGAGCTGATTATTCTTGTATGTATTTAATCATTTCATCTGTATCGATCCACAAACCATTTAGCAGGTGTCAGCTCTGCTCTGATACCAAAGCAGAAGGTCCTTCAGTCTCTCTTACTGTCAGACAGACACACACACACACCACTTTCATTGACTGCCTGCTTAAAGTCTTTCTTTCACATTCAGTTGTTCATGTCTCAAACCAGCTTTGTTCATTTACACATTTGTCTTAAGGGTTTGATCATTAATACACCACAAAACAAGTATTCTATTCAGGCACACAGCCATGTGACACTACTCTACAGGCTATTAGTGTGAGCAAGATGTACTGCGAGATGCATCTGACTAAATTTCATAGGTTAGCACTGATCCCTGAATGTCAGCATGTAAGAGGGGATCAACTGTTATTTCTCTCTGACTGAAGGGGGACTGTGTGTGTGCAGCAGGTGAGACTGCGGTTTGAATTTCAATTTGCCTATCTGGGATGTGGGTGACACAATGGTTGCATATTCATATATATGTATACATGTAATGTAATATATATATATATACATATATATATATATATATATATATATATATATATATATATATATATATATATATATATATATATATATATATATATATACACATATATATATACATATGTATTACTGAGCCATCCTTGCAATACAGGCATATGCACATATTACATCACTGAGATATTCAACAAACGTCACGTTTTAACGCCACGCCGCCCGTCACACTCACCCTGTAAATCAGCCACTTGTTCAGTGATAAGCTGAAATGTGGCTCAACTAGTCTTGCTATTAATGTTGAGAATCACAATGTGTAAAATTTCAACACCAGCTGAGCCAGTTTGACGTACCTACAGTAAATACATGAAAGACGATATTAGGTTATATTTAGTCAGAGACTTCAAAATAAAGGCTGTCCCACCTCAACAACAACAACATTCACTTAAGTACAAATCACTTAAGCCTCACTATTTACATGAAATTTCTATCACTGTCGATAAAACAAAACAGCAGAATGGAATCATGGGAATTGTTGTCTAAGGAAAACTTAAAGTGGCAGAATGTGAAGCAAACTGCAATGAGTAATCCTGATCCATAAGGGACAAATACACATTAACAAAAACATAAACCTCACACTGATGATTCATGGGGAGTTTTCGCTGTCATATTTGCACATTTGCTATGTGCTTAATGGTAGACATGGAGGTAATCAGAAGCCATGCAGCTAGTGTTGTGTAATACACAGAAGAGTCATAGGAGTGTATGTATATAGGAGAGTCGCGTAAGTACACTGTATATCTTATTGCCTAAGGCACTCGTTAAATTCAGGTTCTGTAAAGCCTCCATGGCCATTTCACAATAGCGGATGTCGGGTAAAGTGGACGACGTCATTAAAACGAGACATTGACTAGAAATATGGATTTCTATGGATTTAAAGTGTGTTGGAAATGTTTTGGCTAATGCAAGTACACAACTAAAAAAGATAAGTTCTCAAAAGCGAAAAAGTTACGTAGTATATCCTTAAATTTGATGAGCTTAAGCGAATAAATTATGAGGACCAGAAAAACATAAATCATGCCTGGGAAGAAACACACGGTCACCATCTATCAATGCTCAGCTGGTGCTCAGTCATTTTACTGAATAAAGAGAAAAAATAAAAATAAAAATAAAAATAAAAATAGTGTGGACACAGCCAACACTGAAGTGCATGGTTCAGTTGCTTAGATTTTACCACTTCACCGCTTCAGGATGGGCTTTAAGGTTTCTGACAGGCACTTTGAAGATTTGAAGAGGGCCTTATTTGTTGTGAGCAGTCCCAGCAGTGTGCATTAGCTTATATGAATATTTTCTTAATGTCATGTTGCACATCTTGATTGTAGGATATGTACCTGCCAGAAGTGAAAATTCCCTCACTGATGTGACAGCTAAGACTGTATACAGGTTAAAGAAACTGCCACCGTGATGCAAAACCTAAATGACAGCCTCTACACACTGTGTCAAGTTTCACATTACTTAGCTGATGTCATATATTTTGACTGGCATGAATCTTGTCTGTCTTTGTTACAACTACTGACACTTATATTAATAGTATGCAGTGTAGTGTCCATCATCAGAATACCAAACAAGCTTAACTCCTGACACCCCACACTCCCATGGTTACTCTATTTACAGCTATTTGTCATATAAAGATGTGACCAGGCTCAGACAAAGACTCCCGGGCTGTGACTGCTGCATGTGAAGCACTTAATGTGACCCTGTCTATCATATATTCACACCAAGTAAAGCCAAATAAGAACAAGCCTATATGCCCCACAAGGATAAACCTGTTAAGATTAAAATCCCTTTCGTATTTATAACAGTTTAAACTGATCTAGTGCTTTGCTCTCCAAAATGAAAATGTTTGGTTTGGCATCAAGAACAGTTTTTCAAGTGTAGTTCAGAATTTGGTAAGGCACTGATTCACGGCGCCAGAAATAAATGCTGGGACATTGATACTACACGCTGCGTTTAATGTTTATATCTGTGTAATCACAGCCATAAACATGATGATAACACAGCTGATGTCAATAGAAAAAGAGTATTACAGAAGGCAAATCTAAACCCTGCAGTAGCTTTCTGTGCACTTGAAGGAGCTGTTAAGCACTTACTGCTGCGGGAGATAGAGCTTTGGCTGACTTTGTTGGCCAGACAGAGCAGTGGTGATAATGGTCTACTGGCCTCTCCCAGATCCTGTTACACTGCTGGGGACACACATTCTGCTCTGTAGTTAGCAGCAGTCCTTACTACTGTGAGCTCAGACAGTAACAATTCTGGTTGCTTCTTCCTTTTGTCAGAAAATAAATGTTTGATGGAAAAAAAATGCCTCTGGAGGAAATAAACACAGTGGTAGTGATTCTACTTTCTACCTTGGTACATTAAAATCCGCCGTCCAAACTACAAGGCGAGTGTCAACATACGACTGTTGTTAATGTATAATAACAAGAATGAACTGTCATTCACATGCACGTGATTACCATGTGTGTCTCAGCTCATAACAGTGGCTGCAACTGTCTGGACAATCCATCATTGTTAACTATCCACTGCGAAATCACTGTCTCCCTCTCAGTTGATTGTGATTAAGCCTATGGCTGTACTGGCTCATAGTTGTTTGTAAAGTATTATATAACCAGCACATGAGCACAGCTCTGAGCTCATTTACCCCTTTTACACCCTGATCCCCTGACCAGTTGCTCCTAAGTCAAAGGTTAGTATGTCGTCCAAAATTGTCAAAAAAGTCATAGTATAGTATGTCGTCCAAAATCGGTCAAAAACGTCATAGTATAGTATATCGTCCAAAATCGGTCAAAAAAGTCATAGTCAAAAAAGTCATAGTTTAGAATGTCGTTGACAATTTGATAAAAATATCATAGTTCAGTTTGTCGTCCAAAAAGTCACCAAAATGTCATTGTTTAGTCTGTCGTCCAAAATGAGATAAAAATGTCAAATTTAAAAATGTGCATTTGTATGTGAAAGTTACTGTTAAAAAAGGTGTGAAGTGAACATTGGTCCCCGAACATCTTCACATTATCAAATTTTGGCCCTCATTAAAAAAAGTTTGGACGGCTTCAAGTTTTAAAGGTTCAATCTACCCAAAATTGGCATCAAGAAGCAGGCACGATCAAAATTTCGCCACAGAATTTTCTAGGTTTACTCTTCAATAATCTGCCAAATTAAAATAATTTCATTTAAATTACACACTGGACCTTTAATTTGAGCAGTATAATTGATGCAATGACAATAAAGTAGTTTTCTTCATTATAGTTTAGCTTTGCTGCACCCTGGCAGTGCACAATGCTGGCAGTAAATAAAATCCTGCTCCATGGACGTTTTACCCGAGTGACCATGAATGCAGCACATTGTGTGTGTGCGTGTGTGGGTGGTCAGGAAGCAAGCAAGCAAGCAAGCAAGCACGTGTCCTGCAGTCAGCAGTTTGTTTGTTTTTACTGTGTCCTGATATTGCAAAGCTGTTTTAACATTTAATCGCTCAGTTTGACTATCTAGAATTTAACACTACATATATCTGTGACGTCATTTTGATGAGTTGTAATTTCATTGAGATGAGACTAGTATGAATTGTAGTTATAGATATATGTGACATAACTTTTACTAGTCAAAACCACAGTTTCAAAATCTGCAATTCAGTCTTTACTATCACTTTTGCCATTCCCGTGTATGAGGTTCGTCATTATAGATATCTACAATTGAGTGGCGGTGAATTGTAGATATACTGATTAGTAAGAATGTCGTCACAGATATCTCCTACTACAATTCACACTCGACACAATGAAATTAAATTACGTCAAAATGACGTCACATACATCTGTAATAGTAATTCCAAACAGACAAACTTGACGATTAAATATTCAAAATGCCTGCACTGATAAAGCTGCATAGACAAGTCTAACGGTGCTGGTGACGTCACGCGGAGTCAGTCAGTCCTGACAGGAAGCGGCGTAGTGTGTCTGTTTGTCAGTTAGCCGAACGTCATGGTGAGCCTGGCTGTGAGTGTTGCGTTCAGGAAACGCCTTAACTTGTTTACATATTGTGTGCCGTGTGTGTTTTACTACTGACAGTGTGGCTTGGAAGATAATCGCCTAATCTAAATGTCGTTTCCTAATTGTAGTTCTTCGAGAAAGTTGCTGTGTCTCCGGCAGCTAGCGTTAGCTAATTATCACGTTATCAAACTTCAGCCGGCAAGTGAAGTCACGTGACCCAATGTTTTTCATGATTTACTGAGGACCGAGCCGAGGAGGAGCCGGCCAGTGAAAGTTTTTTAAAGTTAAAGTTAGTTTTTATTAATCCCCTTAGGGAAAGTATTCCTCTGCATTTTGACCCATCCTGGAATTAGGAGCAGTGGGCTGCCACACTGAGTAGCGCCCGGGGAGCATTGGGGGTTGGGTACCTTGCTCAGGGGCACCCCAGCCCTTTCCACTTGGCCACGGACTGCCAACGCACCACTGTACATTGGTTATTTAATTAATTCATTAATAAACAGGGTCATTTCAGTTTAACATCACAGCAGACATGTCACAAAGCACACACACCAATTATAAGAAAGTATACCTAAAACGAGTACAGCTCTGATTTGAATTGAGCCCACACTTAACCTTCAAAGTATTTTTATTTTATTTTATTTAATAGTTAATTCCATAAGTGACAGCATTTTACAAAAACAACAAACTGTCCAATCTTAGTGTGATGATGCTGTATTTCACAGTTACCACAGTCACAGTGTTCTTACTCATTTAATGTCTTGTCGTTGGATAAACCTGGAGAGGGATTAAAGGGCAAGATTGCTGACACATTTAAACACTAATTAAAAACAACAATAACCAGAATTTGATTAAGCTGTCAAAATTAAACAAATTACATCTTCCTGATATTTATTACAGCAAGGAAAGATTGTTCACTGAATACACATCTCAAGACTGTGTCAAAATATTCTCAACCCTAAATATTATAAACATTAACAGCAAAACAAGAAGATAATACCCTCAAGCTATTCATAACATGTCACCAAACTAGCCACAGTACATCTTAACACTCGCCATAGCTCAAGTTCTTTAAATACTATACTCTGCCTATGTATCAACCCTGTTGTGGACTTTACTGAGGATAGAACACCTGTTAGAAAAATAAAAATACTACTAAATTGGGCAGACCGCTCAGGTTGAATGCTTTGGAAATTAAGTAAGAGATGACATGTTGTGATGGTCTGGTCTCATGCAGAGGAGAGATAGTGATTATATTGGAAAAAGGATGTTGAGGATGGAGCTGTCAGGCAGGAGGAAAAGAGGAAAACCACAAAGAAGAGGACATGAGGACAGTTGGTGTAACAGAAAAGGACACAAGGGAGAGGACATGATGGAGGCAAATGGTCCTCTGTGGCGACCCCTTAATTAATTATGTAAGCTTACACGTTTGTTCCACTTGATAAATGTTGCATTAAAACTTCATTTCGTCAACCTGAAGTTAATTTAACAAAGTCTAGGTTTTGTTTTGTGTATTTTATTTACTGCAGACTCAAAATGCGTGTTGGAGACCATATTTGTGTGGTGCAATAATAGTTAATTTGTGATTAAACAGGATATATTTTATCAGATGAAGGGGAAAATAGAAACATATTGAAAAACAATCAGCTTTCTAAATATTATAGATCGGTCATAGAAAAACACACGAGGTGTAGCTCTAGTTAGAGTAATGCTCTGCAGGAAACCGTATAAATTCTCCTTCAGTCAAAGGGAAGTGCTGAGTAAAACATAGTGCCCCTTTTAGCCGACACAGCTCCAATGCATCACAGACGGTTGACTGTTAAATATATCAACATTACAGTTGTATATCTTTATACGAACATTTTCGGGTTCATTTTCCATTCATGCTACACTGGTTTAAATCATCATGGGTGAGTGTCATGTAGGACGGATTCTTGGAAAGATCAGGCTAAAACTAGGGTTGCATGTAATCAGACTTTTTGCCGATGTGCCGATAATTGATACCAATATTTACGTAACAGAGTTCATTTAGTCTCTTCTGTAGTGAAATTAACATCATATTTGCCGATATCCAATAATACATCTTAAAGCCAAATCTATCTATTAAGACGTAAGATAATTCAACACATAGATCAAATGTTCTGTTAATAGAGTTTTCACTGATAAATACTGTTTGTCCATGAATTGTGAACAGTTCTTAATCCAGTAACTATTTCCACAATGTGACTTACTTGCATGTGTCTTGTGTCCTGTTTTCAGATGCTGGCATCAATTAACTTTCATTTCATATCTGAATATTAATAATAACTTATATTTATGCAGAGGTGTGATATTTTAGTTGAACCTAACATTTGAAGACATTTTTAGGTTCGTATTAAAACTGCCGCCGATTATTTGTCGCATGTTTTTGAAGCAGAAAGTTGCTTCAAAGGTCCAGTGTGAAACATGTAGGAGGGTTCGTTGGCAGAAATTGAAGATACTTCTCGTACGGTTTGTGTAATTGCTTTACGGAGGCCACCATCTTGTGCAATCACGTTCCTACAGAAGCTCATTACACAAAGGGAGCATTTTGCAGAGGAGTCCTTCATTTGTTTCAGTTTGCAGGCTCACTAATTCTTACACACTGGACCTTCAAATAAGGAAATATACAAACCACATTTTAAAAAATCTCTCAGGGGAGTATACACCGTATAGAGGAGGCAAATAAAAAAAAAGCCCTTGGGAATTCATTGATAATCAACAATCCCACTTTCTTAAATAATGTCTCTTTGCTTCTAATGTATTTCAGTTTTAAATAATTAACGCATAAAGGGACAGAGCTTGGGTCCCAGACCATTCGTGTCCACTTGTAGCATGTCTATAATATTTTTGTAACTTTCTCCAGACACATTAAATGCCTGGAATTTAACATTTAAATTGGAGTTTGCAGGCAGTAAATGATGTTGAGTGAAATGTCCCCTGTCACCTCATTTCCTCTGCAATCGGGGTGACAAAGCCTTGGCAAGAGATTCCCGCAGAGCAGTGCTTAACTGGGGCTTTTAAAACATCACATTCCCCCTCATTAGATGTCAGAGAGATGTTGAGACACGCTTGAGTTGCCGTGTATCGATTGAACTCGTCCAACAGTTTAAGTCCAGAGTGTGATGTTTTCTCACTCATCTGTGGGGGTTGACTCAGCAGGTAGAGAGGCTGATTTTGGGGACGTGGTTAGAGAGTCAAAGAGGCGTGGCCAAATGACCTGGTGTAAATAACTTGATTGCTTCTCGTGCCTCTGCTGCTTTTCTTGGCAGTAATTTAACATCTCCCAGTACTGGAGTGCAAGAGTCAGAGCTGTGAGCAGTGTAATTAAATAATACAGTAACACATCAGTTGACAAGAACATTTTGTTTTTGTTTGCTGGTTCTCTAGAATGAAGATGAAGCCCACTGTGCCACTTCTACTCTTGGTCCTCCTGACTTTCACGAGACTGAGCCGAGCCCAGGTCAGGACGTCTCTTCTGGACTTGACCAACAACATCGGCAGCGTCCTTCCCAGCCTCAGCCGGCCGGCGAACCACAGCCGCATCTTTTATGCTGTGATGTTTGATGCTGGTAGCACAGGAACACGTATCCATGTTTACACCTTCATCCAGAGTGACTCAGGTAATGCTCAGCACCTTCTTGGATGATACTTATATAGATGATACATTTTGTGTGTTAAACAGATTTACGTCTCCCTGCTTTTTAATAGCTGTTGCATATTTTTTTTTTTTTCATTAGAGAAACTGCCTGTTTTGGACAATGAGATGTTCCACTCCATTAAGCCTGGTTTGTCAGCATATGCTGACTCCCCCGAAATGGTGAGTCCATTGTCAAATCTAATCAATTATATTGAGCTGAAGAGAAACGTTCTGCTGGCACTGTGTTGTCTTCAGAAACATAGCCGGTCGCCTCCCTCAGTGGGGAATCACGTTGGTAATGAAAGGGAGTAGGAGGCGAGAAAATCAAAACAGTATTGTGGGCATTGTCCCGTGTTTTTAAAGGCTGGACACACGGTGAGGTTGCTGTTGAAGGTGGCAAAGAGGACTGTGCCTCGCCTGGAGTGGAAGAGAACTCCTGTGGTCCTCAGAGCCACCGCTGGACTCCGGCTGCTGGCGGCAGAGAAATCTCAGGCTCTTCTGGACCAGGTGAAAATGTGCAAAGACAACAAAATTACAAATAATGCAAGTGTTAAAATCATTCAAGATAATTCAAAATAATGACTGGAAATTAAAAAAGGGGTGAGTTTTAAGAAGAGTACAGTATCACGAGGCAGCTGTTAGGAGCTGCATTATCAGACACTTCACAGGGAAACTTCTTATCCAGAGAAGGAGCAGGATAAAACTGCAGGTGGTAGAAAGACAAGAGGAAAAGTATTGTTATCAGCGTGCAGGCAGCTTAGTGTGGATGGCTCTCGTGGAGGGGATAAGATAGTAATGGTTGGCCCTGGGGCACCTTGGAAGATAAATGATACTTTATTAATCCCCCTGGGGGAAATAATTAATCCCTTCAAGTGGAGGGCACCTCTGGATGAGCTGCCATTACAGTAGATCACATTAAAGTCATTGCTCTGCTGCTTCCCTCGCCTCCCCCGTGCTCTCACTCTGCTTCCTCCTCCCTTCTCCTCTTCCTCCTCAGGTTCAACATGTGTTTGATGAGTCTCCCTTTTTGGTCCCAGACAACAGCGTGACTATAATGAATGGCACTAATGAAGGTACCGCCTGCCCACCTTCTGTCGCGACAAGCCAGATATTTGTCAGTTATTGCAGCCCCTTACGCTCCCCCTGCAGTGCTTTGAAGGAGCCATCGCCGAGGCTTCTGCTCCACTTTTAGTCTGCGCTGCAATTTCTATCTAGAACATTTGTTTACTGCAGACATTTAGCTAAATTGCTGTAGATTATTGCTGTCTTTTTGATGACACTTCCAAAACTCAAATTGCTTTCCATCACCGAGTGGTGGTGACCTTAAAAGACTGTAATTATCCTGGTGGAAAATGTTACTGTCTGTTGTGCTAGAGTGTAATTGATTTGTCAGCACTTCAACTTTGTGGAATTATAGCTCTTTACTCGCGCACGTGTTTGTGTACACTATAGCCCGTTGTAATTACTGGGAAAATTTGTTATCAGCTTTTCTCAAATGAACTTGTGTGTGGTTCCACCTGAAATGACTGTTTGCTGTGTCTTGGTTTGCTTGTTTACAAATTTTGTGAATGCAGGAATCCTGGCTTGGATGTCTTTGAATTTTCTGACTGGTAAGTGCCGTCTGCGACAACACTGAATATTTGTTTCCTGCTCCCCGAGCTCAGTTACTGTACATTCAAATTTAACCTTGTGTCTAAAATTGTCTTGTGTCTTATTATAGAGGCAGATTGTTCACAGCTGTGATTTCGTAGTGGATCTATCTGATCTTTATCTAGCCCTCTGTCACGATTTAATACGTTTGAGTCGTGTGTGTGTGCGTGCGTGTGTCAACAAAGCCTTTTGAAGATACCATCTAAGGTACAACTGATAATCTCCTCTCTGCTGAAGCTGCTGTATAAAGTAAGAACATTTTTTCAGGTCACCTGAATGCACAAACCAAGAAAACGGTGGGAATATTGGATCTGGGAGGTGGATCTACACAGATCACTTTCCTGCCAAAACTACAGGTCTGTTATAGTACATTTTTGAACGTTAAAGCTGTAGTGCGTAACTGTTAAATTATAACAAATGTCAATATTACACACAAACCATTCAGGACAGATGGATGCTACTGTTTCTACTACTAATGTTCTACTCCTAAAACAACCTGGTTCTTCAGCAGTTTGACAATATAAACACAACTTCACCTGCTCCTTAATCAGGTCTGATAGTATTGCTTGACAGCCTGTTTTCAGAAGGATGCTGCAAACAAATGGCAGAGAGATAATAGGCAGTTAATATTAACAACAACAAAAAATCAGCTACGGTTTCTGAACTGTAACTTTAAGCAATTTATCTTCGTGTTAACAAAAAAAAACGTTCTGTCTGATCACTAATCCACTGTGTCCTTCATATTCTATTGTAGAAAACAATTGAAAGTGTTCCCGTCGCTGATTACATCGTCAGCTTTGACATCTTCAACTCAACGTTTCAGTTGTACACTTACAGGTAAAGCATGTGTCAGTGAAACACCCGGAGTCTACATTTGAATTATAATGGCATTTATTTGTGATATTTATAAGTGATGTATTTATATATAAATATGTATGTATGCAGTATCTAGAACTGCGGTTCGGTTGCGTGTGATCTTGTTTTAACTGCTCAGGATGTGTTTTTGTTTTGTGTCGCAATTCCTGTTGAAATGATGGGGATATTTTTAGAACGACTGCCTTGTTACGCACACACTCCGTTTCTGGTTGGTTTTCTAACTGCGTAACAACCTTTTTGTCTTCATCTAGTTACCTAGGAAATGGACTGATGGCAGCTCGTCTGGCTACTCTGGGCGCTCTGGATGCTGAAGGTACGTTACGTTACGTTGAGAAAAGCTGCTCCATCGCTGTGAGCTGTGGGTCAGTGTTGCTCATTGTGTGTGTGTGTGTGTGTGTGTGTGTGTGTGTCACTGAAGGATAAGTGGGACACACGAGTGAGTCAGTTCGACAAGCGCACCCTCTTTTTGTTATGTTGCTTCTCGTCTAGTTCAGCAAACGCTTAAAGGTTATACAAGAGAAAGATGTGTCTGTGGGATGTATGTCAAGTCCTCCCACTGATAAACAACCCAAGTGATAGCATGAGATGAATCATTGATAGGCTTCAGAGAAAATTGTCTTGGTGACAATCGGGTTTTCAGATCAGTTGTAGACCGTAGTGGCCGCTGAGCCTGTGAAGAGATAAAAAAAAAAAAAGAACAAGTCATCTCTGTACTATCTCTCACAGGGTTGGAGTGGCGCATTTTCAAAAGTTCCTGTCTGCCAAAGAAGTTCAGGGATGAATGGAGTTTTGGAGGTCTGACCTATCAAGTGAGCGGTGACCCTGAGGGTAAGAAGAAACCCTAAAATGTGCCCTTTAATTCCCTCTATGGTTTGAGCAGACATCCAGTGTAAATTGATAGATTAAGTGAGTGATTGTAATTTATTTTGAACGCAACAAAATGTCAGCAAAAAAAAAACAATATTACCCTTAGATTAAATACTGACACTGAAATGTCCAAAAAGGAGTGGGAAGAAGTATTAGCCTATCTAATCCTACCCTTTATTCCCATAAGTATCATTTTTAATATCTTGGACAAGTTCCTTAACTAAGGCATTTCGTCAGTCTGACATATTTGTCAAGCTTTTTTCGTAATTATCATCTAGGACTGAACAATGAATCAAAATGTTAATCAGTATCGCAATCCTTTAATCCAAAATCCTTCAGCCCTATTATCGTCAAACACCTGTACATAGTAAGCATAATCTACTATAAATGAGATGATGTGACATGTTTTGACCAGAATAAAACATTAAGCGGTGACATTGGCAAACACTGTTCCAATGACCATCGTTTCAAAATGCTGCTCCGACATAAGAGGCATAATTGATACCATTTTTCTTTCCTTCCCCAGGTGAGACAGGATTCAAGCTTTGTTATCAAGAAGTACTTAAGGTGGTGAAGGACATTATTCATCAGCCGTATGAGCTGCAAGACAGCAACGTTTTCTATGCATTCTCCTATTACTTTGACAGAGCTGTGGATGCAGGCCTTATCGGTGAGTACACACACACACACACACACTCTGCACTCACCTTACATAATTACATGGAGCCAGCAAGATGTTAATACCCATTCCAGTGCTCGACACAGACGCGCGTCATCTGTGCGTATGTCTCAGTGAATTAATGGGCTCTATGTGTGTGTCGGTATGAGAGAAATCGCTGCCCTCTGCCTGTCCAATGTAAACAGGGTTAGGTTTAAACAATTTATGGTTTTCAAAATGAAATTTAAAACAAGGTTATTAGCAAATTGCAAAGGCTGCAGTTTAATTTTATTTATTCTATTTTCTTAAATGGGTGCTGCAACAATTAACTACTAAATGAATTGCCAACAATTTTGATAATCGGTTAAGCAGCTAAAGTTTGTTTTATGTAATTTCAGCTTCTTTAATATGATTATGTTCTTTATTATTTGCTCTTTGTAGCAGTGGTTTTGTGTGTGGTTCAAATATCTTTAGTTTGTGGAAAACCTTTTTTTGGGAAGCAACCCTTAACATCTGATAAGATTTATATATTCTGAAAATATATTATTGATCATACTTTATAATACTATGCAAAAGTCTTTGGGCACCACCAGCTGTGTTGTTTTTTTATGTCTGGGAAATCATTGGAATTTGAATTGGAATGATGTGACTGAAATGTGGTCTTAAATATTAACAAACAGCTGTCGATGAGTTTAACTCAAACAACATTTGTATGTGATGCTCAAGCATGTCTGAAATAGTTAAATACACGTTTTACCTGTAACATTAATTAGGGTTCTACTTCAAGTAGGTCACACTAAATATTCAGCACTTAAACCTGTAGAAACAGTTTTTTTTGTTTTGTTTTTTTAAATGCAGACATGTTTCCCATATTTTCTGGATGTGTTCAAATAAAATGCTGGATAAACAATTATACTGTATCATTAATATAGTATTACTAAAACATCTCATGTAATGGTGGCCTAAGAGAGACGTGAGAAATTCACAATTACATGTTTAACCCAATTGATTCAGCCTCAGTTACTATTGTCATAATGTGCATGTAAATGTGCTCTTCTTTTAATGAGTAGTATGAGGTTTTAAATGCAACAGTGCTGTTGCAGGTGGGGACCAAGGAGGGAGGCTGGAGGTCAGAGACTTCAAGAAGAGGGCTAAAGAAGGTGAGCTGGGCAAAGCGACGCTCTCTTACTATGGCAGACGTACAGCTCTCTGTACTTGACACACAGTGTGCATCTCCGTTGTCTGCACTTGCGTCCTCGCTGCTATCTGAAATCCTGCATCATCTCCTCACCTGAATACAGATGACTGTTCATCCCAACATGACTCTTCTCTTCTCTCCTCAGTGTGCAATAAGATGACCAAGTATCCTCCCATAAGCCCCTTCCTGTGTATGGACATGGCCTACATCACTTGTCTGCTCAAGGATGGATTTGGCTTTAAGGAGAACACAGTGCTGCAGGTGAGACATTAGTACACACACAATCAATGGGCTGTATGGCCTTGAGCCTAATGATGCAAATGAAAGAAACTGGTTGCAAGGCATTAAAAAATCAACTATCCATGTTCAAAGCTGTGTAGCTCAGACTCATGGCGTCACATTAAAGACGAGTTAATGTATGTAGACGAGTAGAGTGTTTGTTTTCATTTAAACTGATGCAGGATAAAGAGGCAATGACACGTCGTTCATTGACTTGTTCAGACTAAGCCCGTCTGTGTGTGGCTCTGTCACTAAACATTGTCATGTCACCGTCACCCCATAATTTAAGGAGTTGTCTCAATCCAAACATGGCTACCATGGCAACAGCAAGTGATGTTTAAAATGTACTAACAGCTACATTAGTGTGTCCATTCATTAAATATCCGTGAGTTCATTTAAAAAAAAAAAAAAAAAGGGAAATTCTGCACAAAAGTGGTAACGTTTTTTTTTTTATTATTATTATTCAATAAATAAAAAAGGCATTTGAGTGATTTGGTGTTGGGCTTTGTCCCCCTCTCTTGTAGCTGTCCAAGAAAGTCAACAACGTGGAGGCGAGCTGGGCACTGGGCGCCATGTTTGACCACTTCTACAACCTGAAGATCCACTGAGTAACAGCTGCTAAGTGACAAACAACATATAATGGTACAAACCTTATCTCACAGTCCCATGCTGCTGCTGCTGCTGCTGCTGCTGCTGCTGCATATGGGCCGAACCAACCTCAGGGGTAATTGCTAATTTCTTTTAAAATCCAATTCATCTCATTATTACAGTGAGCTATAAATGAGACGTTGACATTTGGAGTGAAAAATGTTACAGACTCAGTTTATGCAGCTTTGATATCAGGGTCATAAACTTAGCTGGTTGTGCTGTGCAAAAGCAGTGTTTACAATATGATACACTGTGCTTCAGCAGTTTTTTAATGGCAAATGTTTTATCATTACTAATAAGGATAATGGGGGGCATTGCCTCAGTGTATTTCAACCTCCGACTTCTGTTTACAATTATTATGCAGTATGCACTGAACAATGCATGGTCTTTATATCATCATAAACTTTTTAAAACCCGTCTCAGTGTCTCTTTGGGAGTATTTGTTTTCAAAAACTTGAGGAAAAAGGGTCGTTTGCCCTTTGCCCTGCACACTTTTCAAAATAAAAGCATCATTGGTTGCTAATTACAAATATCTACAGGGGTTAAACTCAGTGGTTAATCTATTTATAGACGCATGTTGAGGTTTAGTCCACTGGGTACAGGTCCAGCAGTGTTTGACATTTGTCACTGCAGACTACAGCAATGCCACCACGTCTTCTCCATATGCATGGCCTTCGGTCGTCATGGTCACCAGCTCGTGTGGCTGAGAGAGGACGACCACCGAGTCTGCCGAGCCTAAGGGAGGGGACAACAGCACAAAGGCTAGTTAAGACAGGAAATCACCTGGTGATATGGATGCTGACTGAACCCTCCCTTTTCAGGACTGTCTGTTCACTTTATTAGGTACACCTGCTCTACAAATATCCAATCACACGGCAGCAACTAAATCCCATTTAGACGTGGTCAAGATGACCTGCTGAAGTTCTAACTGAGCATTAGAATGAAGGGATTTAAGTGACTTAGAATGTGGTTGTTGGTGCCAGCTGGGCTGGTCTTAGTGTTTCAGAAACTGCTGATCCACTGGGATTTTATTGCACAAACATCTCTAGGGTTTACAAAAATAGTGCAAAAAAAAGAGAAAATATCCAGTGAGCAGCAGTTGTCTGTGCAAAAAGGAGTCAGAGGAGAATGACCAGAGTGGTTTGAGATAATAGAATAAAAATGCAACAGTAGCTTAAATAAACCATTAAGTCATTCAACCAAGGTATGCAAATCACCATCTCTGGAAAAACAACATGTCAAACTTTGAAGCAGATGAGCTACAACAGCACAGCAGGCACTTTGTGTCCTGTGTACCTGATAACAGGTGAGGTGAGTGTACGTGCCTGAGTTTACCCAAACACATACTTGATTAATGCTTTTTAGTTGAAAATAAAAACACTGATGGGAAGTAAAAACAAAAGCACAACAGCTGAACATCCACAACACAAGAAATAAGAGTAATTAACAATAATGCATCTGATTCACCAAAAAATATCACAACTACAGAGGCAGTTTGTCATTCATGACGTCCTGAGCTCATAATGACAGTCTTTAAAGTCCAGACAAACAATGCTGAAAACCAAAAAGAAACTGAGAGTCACACAAATAGTCATTGAAAAACACTTAACAGGACATTAGCAACACCACAAGCTGACTCAGCAACACTGATGTTAATGGTAAGGTTTCACGGCAAAGTCTTTTTTAAGTGTCGTGTGTTTCGTCTTTTCTCTGTCACACACGTGTAAACGCCTACCTGGCGATCTTAACATAGCGTGATGGAGATTCAAGGGTTCCACGGTTGTCGTCATGGTGACCATACCGTCTCCATTCTCACCGTCAGCCTCCAGCAAGCTGCTTTGTGTCAGAGCTTCTCCTGATGGAGGCAAGCAAAAAGGGGAAAAAAGAAATCAACACAAGATAAGAAAGATGTGAAGAATGACACACACTTGATTTTGATATGAGCCAAAATCAGAGTTTGAAGTTCGTTTTGAATCTTTAATTAACGATCACATCTAAAAATGTGCATTATTATTACTACCTTTTGACCAGTGTTTGTGAGTTCTTTGGGTTTAAGGAGTCAAGGTGGCTAGTCTACCTATCCCAATGGTCTATTTAACAAGTAAATAGCAAGTCTGTAATGTATAAATAACACAGAAACTACCCCTCTGCTGAGGAGCTGAATCTTCCTTTGCTCTGCTTAACAAAAGACCAGCCTCTTTGGGGAGGATGACCCGAATAAATCAGCTGATTATAATTAGAGCTTTGGCAGCGTTTCCTTTTTCAGCAGCGGTGCTTTCCTGCTGTTACACAGAAGTGACGAGGAGGCAAAAACACTGTCCGCTCTTGTTCCACTCAGCGTCGCAAACTAAACACAAGACTAATTTAAGCTGATTTAGACCACATGTTGGAATTAAAGAGGTCATTAAAATGTTTTTAACCTGAAGAGATGCCGAAACTGGAAGTAAGACAAGACTAGCAACTCGTTTATCTCGGCGTGTTGTGAAGTGAAGGCAAGAAAAAAAAAACACATGTAAATAAAGCAAGATAAAGCTTTAGGACATGAGTTTGAATTGTTGTGCCACTTAATCTTGTCAATTACACACTTTCCAGATAAATCTGACCCTGGGAAAAGAAGCCTTACAGGATGGCTTCTGCGTTTCTCTGCTTTCCCAAAGATATGAGCAGTCTAACACGACTCAGCTGCTGGCCCTGAAAATAATAGATCGTTCACATTTTTGCTCAAAGTCATTAATAATTTAAGAAATGTTCCTAAAGGTAAGTATGCAACATTTTAAAATGTATGGACTGCTTAAAGCTAGATAATAATAATCTGAGGATTAGCATATTCCTACTGTGAGTGTGTGTGTGTGTTCTTGTACTTCTAACAGTGTGAGAACCAACATGACCATGAGCTCTTACAACATGACAACAGTTCCTGCCACTTAGATTACTCTTTAAAAGAACAGTAAGCTGGAATTTTTTTTCTTGGGTGTATTGATGAATAAATCAATAAGAACCCTTCAGCATTATGGAAATCAAGTGATCTGACAGAACAACACCTCTGCAGCTTTACAACTAAATCTGCAGTGTGACAGGAAGCTTTGACCCATCTGATCACAGGGAAGTTCAAAGAGCAGGTGCATCTGAATCCACTACATCTACTGATCTCTGAATACAGCAGTGTCCGTAACAGTGCTGGAAAGCTACCAAACAGTTCATCGGCTGCAAAGAAACCTAAAAAAATATATAATAAAACATGTCAACATCTGACAGAGACTGATTTCATTTGTCGTGTTTATGAAATGAAGCGTGTCTGTCCATGTATTTAAATAACTTGTTGATGACATTAAACAATTAACTTTATTCCCCATTGATCCTGCCAACTGCACCTTTACACGTTTGGGTTAAAGCATTTAGAGATAATGGTGAAGATTAGGGTAAGGGAGTAGGGAAAGTATGTGTGTTTTGTGGGGACCTATACGTGTTTACACAGTCACATTATGGGGCTTGTCTTCTTTATAGAGACACAAAGTCCCCATATTGTGAATTATTACACTGTGAGTGAGTCTCTCCAGGAAATGAATGAGTCAATGCGATGTCCTCTGAAGTCATGGAAACCACACTGTGTGCATGTGTACATGTCTGGAGTAGGCTATAAGAAGGTTTTCACTCAAAACTATTGTTGTGAGGACATTATGGTTTGTTCTCACAACTTTAAAGGGCTTATTGAGGGTAAAGCCCTGGTTTTAGTGTTAGGGTTAAAATAAGGTTAAGGATTTGTGTAAGGGGCAAGTGAATACATTATGCCTGAATGAATGTTCCACTAAGACTGTCCTTACATAAAGAGAGAAAGGCTACATTTACATTAGTTTGTTTTCATTTAAGAATGCTTACATTCGGCCCCAGATATAGGCTGTGGAAAACACCTCTAGCAGAGAATCTACTTCCTGTTTCCACAGGCATGTGCATGCCCACTGCACCTGAATAGTCATATGACAGACATATGACAAACACAAAATGTAAAATTTAAAGAAAGACTATGGCTGTAACCAGAGACTGACCCGTTTCTCTGCTGTCACTGCCGAGTCCCTCCTCTCCATGTCTCTTCCTCATGTGGACGTTTCTGCTGCCGGACTGAGAGAACGTCTTCCCACAGATTCCGCAGTGATGAGGCTTCTCACCTGAGAAACACACACACACAGAAGGGATGTGCTATGTTCAGGTCGCCTCTGAACTTAAAGAGGATGCATCACTTTAAGGCACATCATGTTGTACGGTATCTGTTGCACACTAATTACTAAAAAAGGTGCCCAGCTGTACTCACCAGAATGTACGAGCATGTGTTTCCGTAGACTGGAATACTCTGCAAAGGATCGCCCGCAGCCATCTGCTTCACACAGAAAAGGTTTCTCCCCTGGAAACAGCCAACACCCAAATGAACACACACAATCTATAATATTAAAACTTAATGATGCAAATTTATTACAGCAGAACTGCACCATCATAGCTGGTGTGAAAATGTTAGAAATGCAGCAGTTTTCGTTTTTGTTTATAAAAGATCTTGGTGATAGCGGAGCTTACTTTGACGCATGAGAATATAAAATATGTAATATAAGTAGATATCATGGCTCATAAAGAGCTGTTCTAGCAGACGTATGGGCAAAACACTACAATGGAACTGGTCTGATAACTGGTCCCTGGGTAGAAGAAGACTGTGGAACGGGCCATCAAAAAATCTTAATGTCACCTGAATAAAATATGACAGAGTACTGTTACTTTCCAGCAGTGAAATGGAGGCGCCAGTGATGCTGACTCCTCAAATCTCCAGCCTTGACTGCACCAAGGAAGCATTAAATGAGCAGAGTCAAATGGCCTGAGTTATTGCCTCTCCCGTGATCATGCTTCTTATACACAGCATCATCCCGCTTCCCCCACCTGTGTGTATGCGCCTGTGGTTCTTCAAGTTTCCAGCGGTGGTGAACTTTTTGCCACAGTTCTTCTCCTTGCAGATGAAGGGCTTCTCGCCATTGTGCGTCCTCATGTGAACCTGCAGCCTCTGCAGCACGTAGAAACTCTTCCCGCAGCCTTCCGCGCCGCACCTGAACATTCGGTCATTCCTGGGAGCCGAGATAAACCAAAAAAAAACAACAAAAATATCTGTGTTTCCTCTGCACATGTTTCATTTGCAACAGCCCACAGCAATGTCAGACAGGGCAACCACAAATAGATTCCCTACCCTGATGTCAACAGCGCTCCTGCAGCACAAGTACACGCTTCTGTCTAACAGCTCAGCTATGTTTCTCCTCCGTCTGACTGCCTCCATCACAAACAATCAGTGGGAAGCAGCAGCTATAACTGCTGTCAAGTAAAAGTTTTCAATTTGCAATTTTCATTGTGGAAGTTAATTAAATAACATTTTTTTCTCTTCAACACTTTCGTTTTTTTTATTTTGGCTGGTCCTCACATGCTGTACAAGGATGTGTGTTTGTGTCACCTGTGTGTTTTCAGGTGATATTTGAGATGAGCCGGCCAGGTGAACGTCCTGCAGCAGCCCTCAAACGAGCAGCGGAGGATTTGTTTGGAGAGGGGCCGGTTGGTCCGAGGAGGCAGGGGCTCCCGCTTGTCCCCGTCTGTCGTCAATCCGTGTGTGTGGTCACCTAGGCAACCGGAAGAGTAAAATGAGTGAGGCCATGCAGAAAACAATCCAGGAGTTCCAGGTGGCCTGCCTCTGGAGTCTGGCTGCATAAAAGCTAATCATCAGGTATGGACTGAGACCTGCTGAACTTTCACAGCCAGAAGAAAAACAACACAAAGCTGAATGCAATCACTTTCTTTTAACCTGCAAGGACTGGCTTGAAATGCCTTTAACAGTTCCAATTTTGTTTCGAGCATGTCTGCAGTAACATGGTTCTAACTGATTCACCAGTGCTGAAGGAAACTTGGTTAATCTAATGCAAGCCAGCAGGAGGGAAGCAATTACAGTGACTCACGAAGGAGTTTCGGTCTCAGACTGAAACCAGTTTCTGCCTGATGCAGACATTTAATTTAACAATGTATAAAGTATTTTAAGCATTTTATTTCCTCCCTAAAGTCTGCTCCTCGAGTTGAGAATGAGCTGAGAGGGAAGAAGAAGAAAAAAAGTAATTTTTCCTCACTACTCATATTTTACCTTAATTTACCTTGACCTCAATATAATGAGGTCAAGGATAAATGTGAGGAAATCACATGGCGACAGAAAAAGAACACGTCTAATGGTCCACTTCAACATAAAATGGGCTGCATTATTACACAGGGTTGGTCCAAAACACTTCTGAGTTCTGAATATTCCTTCAACAAAGAAATAACAAGGGGAAAAATGTTATGCTGCAACAGATGATATGTGAAAATAAAAGTGAACAAGATGAACACAATTTCAGATATTCAACAAATGTTTGATGGAATGAATATATACAGTGACTGTGAAAGGCACAACAGATCACAGGATTGCCATACTCGTGCAAACAGTCAGTGAGCTCATGATCCTAGTAGATGGAGATACTGGCATCCTTGAAGTGACCACTGCCAGCAGCATACAAATGTGTCACCGCAGGATAAAATAAATCAATCAGGACTGTATTGATTTGCAGTGGCTTGTCCCTGTTGGGGGACAAGTGGACACAAACCAAGGAAGTAAAATGTGTCTCACAGCATAAAAAGACCCCTCATCACAGGAGTCAAGCATTCAGGTCCACACTGTTGTCATGCCATGAGACGTACACTTGCTTACATGTCCATGACATGATGAAGAATGACTCATTGCAAACCTTAACCTCCCTCTCTACGTAAGAGGTGCTCTTATCATTAGAAGACTTTCTGTATAGATTGAAACATTCATTGTTTTTTTTCAAACACATACATGTTAAATGACAATAGCACAACAATACTACAAATAAGAATTTAAGAAAAACAGAACCAGGTTGGGATAAAAGAAAAAGTCAACTGAGGACAAATAAGAAAGAGAAATCTTTGCTTTCATATTCTCACTTTTTATAACCAGGACCTGAAGCTGCAATTTGACTCAGAAGAGTTTCAAAGATCAGAAATGTCATGGCTGAACTCTTCATCTACAGGGCCTCCTGTGGAGTGAACTTAAAATAAGTGGTGAAGTACTCCTAAAGCTTTCTGCGTTGGTGTTTGCTGTGGCAACATCGTCTCCGTCTTAGATCAGATTAAAGCTATCTGTGCTCAGGTGATTTGAACTGAGTTGAAGGTGCGTGTACTTCTCACTAAGTTACCATCATTCAAGTTACCGCTGTGATTCAGATGTGATGAAATATGTGTCAGATTATTTTGACACCAGAGGATGAGTCCTTTGCACAGCCGCCATTTTCACTTGTTTTAGCAGGAGAAGCAAATGTGTTACTGATAAGATAAAGTAATCCTTTATTAGTCCAACAATGGGGAAATCACATTAACTATAGCTCTTGTCAGTTTATGAAAGTCAGAACAGAGTGATGGTGACCCCATATTCAGTCTGAAAGTGGCAAATCTAAATGGAACACAGCCATTATTAGCTTGATTTCTGTACACCTGTATTTGCCCTTGTTTGACCTGCCAAAATGGCTGCTGAGCAAAGGGCCCACTGCACCCATGAAAGAACAATATTTTCATTTCTTATGTGTGAGGGAAGCTAATTAACTTACACAGTTCAAAATCAAAAACTTTGGTGAACAGCTATCAGGGCTATTTCTGAGCAGCTATGATTAAAAAAAAAATGTATTGTGTGTATGAATGAATGAATATGGTATTTTAAGAATAAGCTTCTTTGTTACAGTGTTTCTTAAAGTTTTTAATCAGTGTCCTATTTTTTATTTTTTTTTAAAACATGACACACCATTGTTTCCCTCCGTTTCCTGTCATTGTGCTTACCCAACTGTCTGCTGGGTATTGATTCATATTTAGCATGCAGAAATGACAGTGGTACGCTGGCAACAAAGTGATTATGTTGCTATTCTATTATCATTCATATAGCACTGTTACTGCTACTTGATCACTTGACCACCTACGTCCCGTCTTCGGTTACAGCTCATCTAACCTGAGTCTGTTCTTCTAATGGATGCGGCCTCACAGCTCCTCTCAAGTCTGCATTAGCCATATAAATGTACATTACATTGTCAGACCCAGAGCACCAATATGTACTGACTGAAGAATGATTAATGTTCCACCAAAATGCGACGTTTATGTCTAAAGCGGATAGTTGCAACCAGACTTGTAAATCCCTTTTTCACAAAGCTACAAAATGATTTTGATTTAGAAGAATAAGACGAGAAGTGTTAACAGAGTTTCCATGAGAACTGATTACACTGCATTTTCTCTCATCGCTGACCTTGTTTTTTCTTCTTTGTCTGCCTGCAGTAAGTAGTTATCTAAGCACAGAAAATACACTGCTTACCAGAAACAGGATTCATTTTCATTGTTCTCCCCATACTCTTTTTCTAAAACATGAAATTGTTCCATCACAGACGATGGCTATTACAGTAACATAGCGTAATACTGTCTTAGGAGTAACTTATTTAGCTTTGCTTTCCAGAGTGAAAGTCATCTATAAGCATCTCTGTATGTGCTAATAAGACAATGTGACTTTACCGTTACTGACACTTGAAGCTCTGGCGTCCTGGCTGGCTTTGGCATCTCTCACAAGCTGTGCCCTCGTGGCAGCAATCAGGCTGTCATGTGCCAGCTCCTGTACTCGCAGATACCAGGGAGCACTGCCATCTATCCCGTAGTCCCCCGATGAGACCCCCTCATCGTCATCCTCCCCAGTGCCATCTGCGGCAAAGATCAGGGACTCTGAGGAGGCTGTGATGCCTCAGAAGGAAGAAAAGGCAGAGGCAGGAAATTAGATATTCAAGGAAAAATAAATACTCTGCAAGATCATCAATGGCGTGAGCCCCTCAAGGTGACATTTCTAAATTAAAACATTATTATCAACAGCTGATGCTCTTCACCCTGAAAGACTGAGAGAAGAGTGGAAAACAGACCCACAAATATTCACAGAAAAACACTCTCTAATTCAGGATTTCAGAGTAACGCAAAACAAAAATGTTTCTGTCTGCGGCAAAGTCTTTTCTATGCTCCACATAACTCCCAACACACAAAAAGGTTCATGTCAAGAGACCAAAATTAATTTTTTTCTCTCCTGCCAGGGGCTCATAAACCACGAGAATGTGCCTGCCAAGGATCATTTCATCCAGCCAAAATAATTCACTTTTTCTTCTATGAAAATGTGTCACTCCATTTCTTTTTAGTGCAGCGTGAAGAATCAGGTAGCAGAGCAAGACACAGAGTACGGGCACAAGATTAGATTTTGCTTTATAGTAAAACATTCTCACTCTCACTTTTATTACAATTCATCAGAACACAATTCATCACTGTGACTCATCACAATGGAATAACATCAGGTTTCTGCTTAGACTGCTGCAGACTTTTTTTCATTATCATTTCATATTTCACTTAGTTTTACAGTTTGTTTTTTTCATTTGAGCTAGAAAATGTATTGTTACTTAAAATCTAAATCTTATACTTTATTAATCCCCTTAGGGAAATTATTTACTTATATACTTGCTTCCAAAATGTTCCAAGTTTCTTTTTCCGTTTCTTTCTACTTTGTGCTACTCAATTCCAGAGTATACATATATATAAATACAAAAATACTGTTGTTATTAGTGCTTGGTAGGTGGGATTGTCAGACTGGTGTTTCTTTACCTTTTGCCAAATTCAGCAGGACGTAGGAAGTGCCGTCTGACTGTTGTAAATCATGGAGGATGTGCGGAGGGCTAGGTGAGGCCCGTGAATGAGAGTGTGCCTGGATCACGAGGGGGTTTCTCTCTGACACACCTCCGAACTCTGACAAGGAAGGAGACCTCTCAGGCTCATGACTCAGGCCTCCATCTGGGAACAGAATTAGTCTTGTTGTTGTATCACCTGACAAACTAGTGCATTGTATTTGCAAACAGTTATTCAAATGTGGGTGATGATTTATGTGGAACAGTGCTATGAGTTGGTTCATATTTACTCATCTCTTCATATTGGCGTTTTATAACAAAAATTAGCATGGCAAGTGACATGATTCACTTTCATGCTAATTTCCGTCAAAAGGAATGGAAAGTAAACAAAGCAGATTCTGAAAATGCCTTTGATACTTTTGATAAGATGCACAAAAGGAGTTGAAAAGTGTAAACAACCAGGTGTTTGCTTCAAGAAGTGTCATGTTTTTCCTTGCAGTGACATGAAGCAGAGTCTTGGAGTACACAACATTCTGTGAGTGACTCAAACCCCCACCCTTGTTTGTTTCCTGGCCCTGAAGACATTAGAGACTTTTCCAGTTAGACTACACTTAATGTCAGGATCTTTGCTGTTTTAGTTTCCTATAAGAACCTTTTTTTTGGCTGAAAAGTGAAGATTCATGATGTAAAATTGTTGGACTTGGGTGAAGCGTTGGCAAAATGATCACTTTACAAACTTCAGTTTCCAGAAAATTACATATATTTTTAAACATATTCTTAAGAGATTGTAGAATTATAAAAGAGTAGATTTTACTATGTTAGTCTTTTTTAATCAGCTATCTAAAATCTGTTTTTTCACAGCCCCTTTATCAGTGTTATCAGATTGTCTAGATCCCAGGCTGGTTCACGGAAACAGCAGTGGGCAAGTCAGTGTTGATTAATTGATATTAATCTACTACTAAACCATCAACTATTTTGGTAATCAAATCATTAGTTTGAGTGTTTTTTTTTTTGTCTTCAAAGAATTAAAACAAGTATTTCTGATTTTTCAGCTTCTTAAATGTGAATAAATAAAACCAGAAAACAAAGGTTCTGGTTTTTTTTGCTCCATATAACAAAGAAATAATTGAAACTGAATCAATTTGGGTTGTGGACAAAACAAGGCATTTGAGAACATCATCATTACAAGGTTTTGGAAAACTAAATCAACATTTTTTGACATTTGTGACAAATAAAAAAAGGATAGTTGCAGCCCTATCTGCCAGTACCTTGTACAACCACACTACAGTCTAAATCTAGTTTTGACACATTTCGTGAAGATGACAGTGCTTGTATCAGAGAGTAGCTGCTGACCTGTGAGCTCCAGCGGGCTGCACAATGAGTTGTCAGCTGGAGTCAGTAGAGGCAAACATGAGTGTTTGGACTCAGAGTCCTCCAGACCCTGAACCAACGGGATGGACGCGTTCTGAACAAACTGCACCAGCAGCTGAGAGGAGAAACACTCAATAAGATATAAAACATGCCATATTCAGTGCTGTGTGTCACAACAGCCATCTGGAGCATGGAAGTGAGGGAACGGGTACCTCTGGTTTGGAGTCAAGCTCATCTGAAAGCATTGGTCACCCTGTGTGCAACCTGGAAAAAAGCAGGAAAACACCTTTTCCATCATCATGCAACCAAACGTGCTACGATTGAAATCTAGTAAAAACGCGACTCACTTCAAACTTGAGCCGCTTAAGTGGATGATTTTAAGTGAGTCAGACACTCAAGTAGCAGCAGCAGGTCATCTTCGAGTCAACACCATCACATAAGCTCTTGTGGTCAAACAATGTCAAGCTGTCAAGCACATAATTCGATGTTCTCAGCTGTTGAGCAAGTTGATAACAAGCACTATCCGGTGAAACAGTATAGTTAATTGTAGCTACAGCTAAGTTCGCGTGAGCCAAACACAAACAGTGAAGATAACACACTATCATCTCAACTTAGCTAGCAGGGTTAGCACTTACCAAAACTAGCTACCGGGGCTAACAACACAGATAGTATCAGATACCGGTGCTAAAGTCTTATCCCTGACGGTACAATTAGCACGGTTTCAACCACAATATCCCTGTAACAAGAAAGGAATTCCGTTACCTCGTATTGGTGGCGAAAGTGGGATTCAGTGTGAGAAGAGTCAGCTTAGTAACAGTCACAAAACAGAGTGGGAGAAGAGGTTTGTGCTACGGAAACACGGATGGAACAATTTTAGGACATTTCCGCGTTGCCCGCAATAATATCCCACATCAACGACGCCACCCAGTGTTCGGGCTGTAAACTACACCTTAACGCAAAGAAAGTCACATGGAAATATGCCATGATACATACATACATATATATATATATAATATATATATATACATATATATATGAACATAAGACTAAGGCATTTGGAGATGTACTTAAAAATCTTGTATTAACATTTTACTGCAGAGAAACAGGTGCACTGGCTTAACATATGGTAAAATCCACCATCTCCATTAGTGGTAAAGGAGCATAGATTTATTTTTAACTGCTTGTCCTTTCAAGGCTTAACAAAGTAACCTAATGTTACCTGAACTTGGATGATCAGAGAATGTTAAAATAAGACATGCAAGGTTTCTTTCTTATGACATTTATTACACAAGCAATGTCTGTGCGGACAAATGTACAAAAATTGCCACAGAGCATGTTACATCAATCCCATTTCCAATCATAATTTATTCATTATTCATTATTATCTTGTATCCTCAGGTTTTAAAAACACGAGACAGATGTTTTAGTAAATCCTCCAAAGTCTCAAGTCCCATGATGATTATAACAAGGTTCTGCATTTCCACTTTTCGAGTAGAAAAAATAAAACTCACACTACATTCAGTCTGAATGTTTATCTCTAGTTAATGAATACATCATATTTTTCGAACACAATTTACTCGTTGAACATACAGGCCAATGCGTTCGATCAATGCTGCTGGTGCACAACTAAAAAAACAACAAAAAAGATTATTTAAATTTAAGGACGGAGAGCTGCCAACATTTAGATGAATGACCCAAAATCCAGTGTCTCTATAAGCACAAACGGTCTTTACACTTTGTTTACGAACTGAACAATTAACAAACAATAAAATGATCATGGCGTCATGACAGCAACAACAATACATGACACGACATGAACATATACAGTTTAAACGCTGCATCAGAGACTTGTGGTTTGATTGAAGTCAATCGATCACATGAACATGATTAAAAAAAGAATAACCACAGCAGTGCTAGACCATGTAAACAAAACCCAACTAACAAATTAGTTAACGCCGTTAACGCTGATGGCAGCATAAAAGAAGAGATAAGCATTGTTGTAGCCAAAACTTCCTTAACCTATTTTGAGATTTTAGGACCATTACTTATTCCACTGGCAGAAAATCCATACAATAACAGAAAACTTTGATTTCAGCAGAGGGGCCATTCAACCTATTCCAAGATTTTAAAGACTCAGCATTGAATCGCTAAGTAAGCACTATATTAACAGAAGAATAGAACATATGCTCATCTGTTGAGGGACTGGTCTGCAAGAGTCAAAATTAATGAATTGTCTAAGTATAGGTTAAATGGTTAAATTGTTTGGTATGCTGTGATTCCAAGATTTGGACACATTTGTTTCCAGCCAAGGCAAAAGACCAATATAGTATCAGCATTATTCCTGCAGGTGTCATGGCCTTTTTAAGGTTCAATAAGGCCTACATTAAAAATATATGGTTTTTAAACTAATGCGTGTCACCACATACAGTGATGAGTGAAAGATAATGCAGAGAGGTTATGTTGCCATTCCATACATCAAAACTATTCACAATGAGCTACAGCTTTTAAAAACATTTATTTAAGAGCTGACAGAGAAACATATTGGTTAAGGTTGTCAATTATTCCTGGAGTGTGTTTCAAAAAATGCAACATATACACACAAACAAAAAAAACATTTAGGCTCCTTGATAAATGAAGTATAGTTCTATAGAGCCACTGATTAAACTACACGTTTATCATGTTTTATATCCTGATGTAGGAAAAACATTTACACTGTCACTGCGACATGACCTCTTTTTTTATTGCTGAATACAGTTGGAGACCAAACTCTCTAGCTATATTGAACTATACTCATTTAACTGTGAGAAATTATGAACAGATAACAGATTCCAATATCTTAGAGAAGAAACAAACAACGCATAGTGCTCTGAATAAGCAATACTACTCACGTACTACACTTGACGGCAGTTTGCTACAATCAAAGGCAATCCCCAGAAAACAGCGATGTGATCTTAAGAAAGCTTAACCATAAGCTCTACAGAGAAACTCTGCATTGAGATCAATCATAAACTTCAAAGCTTGCAGCAGATTTAATGGTCATAGAACAACACTTCTGGAAATGTTTCAACCTCGAAAAAACTGTGCAATACGTCTGGGGCTTCTTTTTTGCCAACAGTGGAACTGGTGCAATAAAAAAAAAACATGAGATGACTTTAAACCTCTTCAGTGCAACCTCAAACTATCAAGCAGAAAGGCTGGGTGTTGAGCACAAAAGGTTTTCCAGTGACCCTGAACACAAAAACATACCTGCCATGACAGCATTACAAAAAAAATGAAACATACAAATTAATTAAAGATTGACAGTTTAGAAAACAAGAAACAAACATATTGACTGCTACCACTCCCTCTTAGCTGTTGCCCTGTCATTTAGCTCTCAAAAAACCAGTCCCTACAAACCATCCATGTACAATTCTGTAATTAATTTACAACACGAGCCATGAAAGATTCCCTTGCTTGAGATGTAACTCATAGGCCATTTTCAGAGCACCACATTATAAAAATCTACTACTTAAGAGACTATGAGACAACAGAAACCTGTTCTATTATACACAGCTAATGTGCTTACAATGATTCACAATGCAAAGTATTTTTGCAGTCTTCCTCAAATTATCTTCCATAGCTGCCATTTCATTCTTTCCAGAATCTGCTTTAGAGCTCCTGCTTACATCAGTGTAGTGCAAAAGCAAAGTTCTGTAATGCTATCTGGGTTTGTAGTATTAAGGCCATCATTTATAAGCATACAAAAACATGACATTAAGCACACATCTGTTTCTAATTTAGACAGGGCACGTTGGACATTTTGTCAAATAGAGAAATAAAAATTTCAGACACTAGAGATCTAAAGCTTCATAAAGAAACAGGACTTGGTGGTTGTCTTGGTGACACAGATATTTCATTAATTTCACATTAAATGACATCCATGCATATACAGATAAATAAGAGAAACCAATACAGTCATATGAAGGACATCATACACAAATCAACGTGGTTGAACTAGTAAGGAAGCACCATTAACACTGGGATGTTTATCTGGGAAGCAACTGTGGCTGATGGAAGCCTGTTTGTTCTGTATTGCTGCTGCCATCAACGTGATGGGAATGCTGAAGTTCAAACTGTCGACGGGCTGTGCTAAATCTTTCACAGCAGAATCTTAAGAGTCACTTGAGGCACGTGCTAGACTTCTGAATGATTGAGGATACGGACTGACAAGAGGCCCTGAACACATCCATTTCTTAAACCTGTCAGAAAGAGATTTTACATGGTTGGCAACTCCTGCTTCACATTATTTGGCTTACATAGGCAATTCCTGACTGTCAACTAGGTTCCTGTTAAGCAACACATCAATACTAGTGAGCCAGAGTGTGAAGGAATAGATCAATGATGCGTAATTGTCAGAACAATAGAAATGTGAACTTAATTCTGTTTTCAAACAACTGAACTTATGATTTTAGTTTTTAGATGAAAACATATTGTCATGTAGTGTTTAAGAAGTGCATTTGATATAAAAATTTGGTTATGCCTTAGATCCAAATCTCTTGGGTTTCCAAGTCTTGATTGCCAATGAGCTTAAGATTTCTGTGCAGCAGTTTCAGTCAAAGAGCTGTGGTCAGACTCAGCATTACAGAACTCTGTGCTGTGTCCGTACTGGACCCTAACACATCAAGTCAGTAGCTAGCAACACTTTGAACGTATCCGACATCAAAAAAGGTGTGTTTTTTCCATTAGGGGTTTTTTCCATCTGGTTTAATACGCATAAAAACAACTGAAACACAACATTTAATGATTTTAGCTAATAAGAGAAGACATTTAGAAATCAAGTGGCTAAAAATCTCTCCAGCTTCCACATTTCGCTGTACTGGAAAAAAATAGCAGAAACTGTGGAAACAGTGGGTGAGAGACAATTTGTGTGGTTTGAAAAAAAATCTATCAAAGTTGCAACAAAACATTTAACAGCTATTGGTGCTCTTTACTTACGTCATCAAGTTGTTATTGTGACCATTTGAGATGATATGGACTTTGGCGCCACCCACTGCTTATGTGAACCAATTCCTGAAGTTCGTTTCACAGCAGTTACATATTTTCTTTGAGTGAATCTTTGAAAATCCTGTCAAATTTGGCGATACATTTTAAAGCAAACCTGGGTACAGTTTTGCACTGTGTCCTTCACTGATTGCACAAGTCATGTCATAACTGGTTGTTTGGACAATTGACCCTCGGTGCATGAGGTGACTAGAGAAACAGACTTTTTTTTCACCTCCATGTTTTCTCTTCCCACAAGGACACCATCCCAGACTAACACCATCAGGTTCAGCAAAGTTAAGTTTGTCAGCAACTACTGAAAAAAAATAAAATATGAGGCCACAAACAGTCTTAATCTGCACCAATTTTTGTGGTTGGCTTGGAGCATCAAAGCCCTACAGCAGGCCACAGCCAAAATGTAGGCCACAGCACACCCTCTGTGGGTGTGTTTTGTGGAGCACATTACTTTCGTTCCATCTGCTTCTATACGCTCCAACCCCTCCCAAACCCTGGCCTTCCTGCTCTCATCTCAGTTTAAAGGTTTATTGTCTCGCACTGGCCCGGGTCTAATCTTCCTTTAAGCTGGCCTGAGCAGCTCTGTTCCTCTCTTTCTCTCTGACTTCCTTGTAAAGGTTTGCCTGCAGCTTACCACAGATACTAATGTCACCACTCTGAATAGCCTGAAGGAAAAGGTCTGTGTGTTCTTTCAGCTGGTCTAGGTCATTCTGGGTGCGTCGATTCTGTCTGAGAAGTTCCTTGGTTCGTAGCGTGATGTCCAGAAGGCCAGAGTTGCTCAGGATGTTGTAGGTGTTGCAGAAACGCTTCCTCCGTATGTCATCACCATAGTCACTGTGGTCAATTTCTCCTTGTGAAATTTTCTCCTGGTTGCTTTTTTGAGAAAAAGAAGGTGTCTCATTTTTGGAATCAGAGGTCTGTTTGATAGAAAAGGAAGTGTTAAACTCTGACTGACTGAGAGCTGATGAAGGCCTCTCACTGGCAGGACTACTGCTGCTACTGGTTTCTGTCATGGAGGAAGAGTGTCGACTCTTGAGTAGAGGAGACATGATGCTGGGAGCACTAGGACTGGTAATATTTAAGCCAGAGTCACTAACAGTACCACCCAGAGTTCTTGACTGTTTCACTCTGTGACTATGTTCACGGTGTTTAGAGGTCAAACTTCTACCCCTCTTTGACGCTGAAGAAGAGGAAGAGGTGGATGAAGATGAGGAAGAAGTTCCTCTGCTAGAGGACCAGTCTCCAGGATGTGGCGCAATCTTGGGGTAGGATTTCTGGACTGGACGATACTTCTTGAGTTGACTGTGCCTGTGGGTCGTCTCTTTGGGAGCGGGGGAAGCTTGACGAGAGACCACAGGTTGGACGAACACTACCTGGGGCTGCTGAAAGACAAACAGAAACAGTATTGAGAACTTTGTAATGCCATCACACACATTTCCCCGTGTTGCACTTGTGAAAGCACAAGTTATATTATAAGACAATCCTGACATTTTGTATTTGCACTTGAAAAAGAAAACGGTTACTAAAAATATTAATAACCAGCACTACTGCTTACATTACATTACATGTCATTTAGCAGACGCTTTTATCCAAAGCGACTTACAAAAGTGCATTTAAACATTTGGGTACAACTAAGAGCTAGAAGTAAGTAAGAGCTTCAAGTAGATCAAACTATGAAGTGCATAAAGTATGCTTCCATATGCATCACTGTTAAAACACAAATTTACATATTACAAAGTTATACAGCACTCTACAGTTCAGTGGTTCTGTCTAACCTGCTCATACGTAGAGGTTTTCACTGAAATTACTTTGGCCATCCAGTATCCCTAAATTAATTTCAACTGCCAATTAAAGGAGATCAGAAAAGCTCACTAATTTATGAGGACGGCAAGCACCAACATATAGTACATACATTCAAAACAGACCCCATCAGCATGTCTATCGGAATGTACAACAAGTATTACTTACGTATTGCACATAACATTGCTCTATTAAATAGTTATTGTCTAATTTTGCTTTTCCGATTTCACTCTTTTTAAGGCTGAATGTCAGCAATTTCTACTTTAATGTTTCTGCTCTTTCTCAGCTACTTTTCTCAATCCTATGAGAATGGTTAACCTCTCATTGATGACACATTTCCATGCAACTGTAACTGGATTGTGAAGATAAATATTTAAGTTCAACACTGACACAAAGGCCACCATTTTCACCTAAATCAAACCAATGCCTGATGTTTAAAGACTGAAAGCAGAAGCCCTGAGTGGAAACATTTTAAAATCTCAGGTATTACAGTAAGGGATATGGTTTTGTACTGCACCTGCTTCAGGAGGACATTGTTCATAATGATCATGGGAGACATGCTGGAGTAGGAGCCTCCAACCACAGCCAGCTGAGAGGGCTGAGGCCCTGAGCCATGCTGTCCAACAGGGTGGAGTGAGTCCTCCCTGTCTGTGGTGTTCATTGAACTCATATACTCTGAGCTTGCATCTATAGGCAAATAAATAGAGAAACCTTAGTTAATTTGATTGATACCGGAATGTAAGCACACTGCGTAGCAGCAAGATAAAGGTCAAACCTGAGAATCCAGAATCTCTCTCTGAATCGGCTCGAGAGTGTCCAGACTTCATAATGCGTGGTCTGTTTGCTGTCCTGGAGCGACTCTCTGCTTTCCTCTTGGTGCTCATCTTCTTTGCTTGTGTACTCAGTGTTGTTGGCTCGATATGATCTCACAAAAACTGCATCAGCACACCAAAGCCTAAATTTGAGAAAGAAAAATGGTTAAGCAGAAGCTCTTTTTTTCTCAATGACAACACACACATTAACATATACATTATAACACAACTTACGCTATTTATGCCATATCATAAAAATCTTTTTTAGATTTGTAAATATAAACAGACATGGCTTTTTTGTCCCCACTCTTTTTTTCATTTGTTTTGGACATTTTTATGCACATGAGCTGAATGCCTAGATTAATTTTCAATAAAAGATGCGGTCTTCCCCCATGTGTTCAAAATAAATCACTAGGACTGTTTGTTGGTGATTCAGACAGCATTAACAAGACACTAGTGTAAAATCTTAACAATTGTTCCCATTCATGATTACCATGATTCCTCAATCAACTTATTTTTTGTGAAGCTTTTCATAGTGATGCACAATTATATCATATACTGCACATTCCTTAGTGATACGTTGGGGTGACATTTAACAGTGTCATAAAAACACTGGACAGCATAGGGTAAATGTAATCCCAAAACATAAAGACATTTCTTCAAATGCAAAATACACCAATATGTTGCATGCATTGCACAAAGACACTTTAAGCTCTAACAGACGAACACTTTGAATGTTTTTCCTCAAATTAGTGAATGTCTCTGTGGTTGTTTGTTGTTTCTGTCCAAACCACAATTTACTGGTTTTCACTTTGACTCAATAACGAATTTCAGCCCTCTGTGATCTGACATTTATAATGATAACGAACAATATCGTCTAATTTCTATCATTATCGTCGTGAGAAGACCTTTCTAAACAACTATAGGGCTAAACAACTATATTGTTTAGCCCTACCCTTGCTAAACAATATAGTTAGCCATCTGATGCTAACTAAAAACAAGGGACGAGAAAGCAGACGAGGCGGACGTGCAGTTAGCTGTGTTACACTTTTACTACAGTGCTCACCACGGGCCTTCAACTGACAGAAATTAACGTCATATCAAGAACAAAAACAATAAAAACACAACCTACTTTGTCTGTGTTATTGTTCCGGTGACGCTTTCTCTGAAGCTGCGGGCTACGTGATTGTAGCCGTTCTGGTTACTCCGTGTTTTTCCTGTACGCCAATACAACGACTGTAGCTACTGCTGCTGCTCTACAGCCTCACTGACCACATCCTGTGGTTCCACGGTACTGTACACGAGACACGGAGCTCCTCCCCTGTCTGTTCGGTCACATGCGGAACACGACGGCAACAGGCGTCGACGTTCGCGCTTCAAATTTCATAGCACATAGTTTACAGACGGCTTTCACACACACACATACACCAATAATGTGTATTAACAACAACTGTACGGGACAGGGACCACACGTTGGTTTCAGTCACTTTACCATATTTGGCAGTTTAAGGGCGCGGCTTTGTCTGGATTGCCGGGCTGCTGAGCCCGCCCACCTGGTGGGTTTCCTGGCCTCTGATTGGCCGGCGCACGCAGCAGCTCAAAAACGTGACTTGTGCTGAAAGTGTGGCAAGTTGAGGACATTGTGTTCGGTCGTTGAGTGAGTAAGTTAAGTGTACAGTGAGCAACAGGGAATCCTGTGACGAGCGCTTCCAGGTGTATTACATAATAGACCAGTTTGTCCAAGAATTACTACGGCATGTTTGACTTTGCAAAGAACAACTTGTACTCACGTGCGCAGCTATGCTGTACTATGATGGGTCAAGTGTTTAGTGTTCTGTTTGTAAGTGTGCACATGCATGTTTAAGGAGATATATATATGAATCATTTATTGTTCACAGATGTGAACATTTTTGATTTTCTCTCAAAATACAATGTATTGACATGAAATTTAAAGATAAAACAAAAACACAAATGGCATATAATTTAGACCTTTGACTTAAAGACAATCATTTAAACTGTTAGTGAAAAAAATGCTGTGCAAGAAACTGCAACGTGATGACTGATAACATGAGTGATTTGATTGATTTTTTAATTATTGTGTAATGCATCAGAAATATGCCCAGCACAAAAACCCAGTAGTGGACCATAAAGTATCAATAATACTAAGCAAATAAAACCCCACATTTTCACCAAGCATCAGACACATAGGGAGACAATTTATTTTAAGTACATATTCAAGTATTAAACTTTATCATTTTCAGAAAACCAAAAAGATTCTGGATTTTGAACAGATTTCATACACACAACATATTTTAAGTCTCACGTGTCTCCAAAAGACAGCAAATGCAACACAAACCAATGGACAACAGTAACCTTGTGTGCTTGGTTAACAATGTGTTTACTTCAGAGCCTTCGGTCAGATAAAGTGAGGTCACATGTCAAATACCCGAACAGTACATGAGTGCAAATGTACCAACACAGAGGTTCCTTATGTGTCTGGAGTGTGATCTGAACTGTTCACACACTGTGATTCAACCTGAGTGGATTCAGTGTTCATCAAAAAAACATCAGTACAAAAACAAGACGTTAACACACACAGTCATAGAGATGGTGTCATCCCTGTCATTCCCTGTCTGAATTTGCACAATTAAAATATTTAGTGACACAACATTAATCACCGCAAAACTCACAGTATATATGAGTTCATGGAGAAGATGTGACAGACTGATGTGACAGAGGATGAATTCTAAGGATGGATAGAGACTATAATCCCTTTGTGTATCATCTGATAAGCTTGAAACACTCCACCCATTATCTCCACACCAGTTATTTCCCACTGTTCAACCCCACGTCTATTTTTATAACCTTAAACAAACACAGCTACATATTTGACATCAGAATTATCAGGGTTTTATTCAATAAAACAACAAGTTGAGATTAATTGTTTGTTTGTTTGTTTTTTGATATTTTCAACCAAAAGAAGAAAGCAAAGTCACAGAGAAGGTGGAAGGTGTGAGAGATGTGATCAGAGGTGATTCAGTCACAGATGTGCTGCTGTGCACGGCACCAAAGCCGGTCCTCCAAATACAGACGTGTGAATCAGTTATTCTGAGGGGACTAGCATCTGGAAAGACAAAAATAAATCATCACACATTTGACAAGGCATAAAACCACATACAGTATGATAAATATGCATATGTAACATATGACCATATAATAACTGATAACATGTATCCCATTACATGTTCTTAGTTTATGCCAGTTTTATTGGCTTTTTTGAAAAGAATTGTGATGAAACACAAAGAAAAAGGTATATTTAATGTACCTCTAGCACTCGTTGATCACACGTACACAGGCTGAAGATGAAATAGATCACAGTCTTCTGGATTTAGTAGTTCTTTACTGGTTATAATACAAGTACTGTTAAAATGTGTGGTACTCTGAAGGTTATGGGACTCGCTAATGTGCTACTTGGCAGTGTGAGCACAACAAAGTGGCAGGTTTGTCACCTACAGTATTTCAGAAAAGGTTCTAAATGGCAAAGGAGGTCAGGGCAGGGGTCCCTCAGGACCGAGCATCAGTGTAAAGTGGTATCTCTCACTTCAGAGTGAAAAAGGCTAAGTGTCCTTCTGCATTAACAAAATAGTAGCCTATACACTCACAGGGCATACCGCACAACTGCTATCACCTGTCAAATAGAAGCAGAATAAATCAAGGTAGACAGTTAAACTATGTCGAGTCCTGACCTCACACAGGTTTGGCCCTTCTGAATCTGCTGGAAGAAATTAAATCTGCGGTGGTCCTGCTGTGACCACTAAATGCGAGGTGGAAGGGTAATGAGATAATGGGCCTGTACCTCCAAGCCTTGATTTACAAAATGAATAGGAGCCAAAGCAAGTACTCGTGCAGCATTAACACTGGATAAACAGACAGAGCTAAATGACCACACAGGTTCTTATACTGTGTACGTGATCATTCACTTGTGGAAGAAAAAAAAATACTCGTCCCCGAATGACCCTCAGTCCATTGTCTGCATGACTTTTAGCTTTCGAGGATGGTTTCTTTCCAGCTCAGCCTGCCGGATAAATGTCGTCCATTTCCTTCGTAACAAGGGACATGGTAAAACAGGGCAGTCACCTCTTTAAACAGTTGACCTACTTTTCAATAGAGAGAGCCAAGATCCCACCTATACTTCAAATTACCCATTGATCCTTGTTCCCCAAGACAGAACAGATTATGTGCTTCAGTGACTGAGGCAACATTGGCATTTTCATTACTGACACTCATGATCTGTGTTGAATCCTCAAAGGATCTGACCTGCATTTTAATAATAACTGTTCACTGAAACATTGATTTATTATGGTCTTTTTTTCTTTTGACTCCCTCAATTTGTCCCTCTTTAGGGGTCACATCACAGTGAATGATCCCCATATTTGATTTGGCAGGGGTAAACCCAGCCCGGGACGTGATGGGGGACTTGAACCAGCAACCCTGTAGTTACAACCCTACAAATCCTGCTTTATGATAGTATGTTTCTAAATGGGTGTCTTCATAACATTCAGCCTGGTCAGACAGTGTTTCCATGGTGAAGGGATTGTAAATTAAAGGGATTTTTTTGGTAATAAAAACATAGATTTCACTAAATGAAGCTGCTGGAGGTGGATGTTGACGTGAGCTCAACCCAGTTCAAACCTGGTATTAACATCCTGAGATAAACAGGTTTTAAATGCTCGCAGTCTGCCCTCATTGTGTCCCCACCTCTGAAGATGAAAAAAAAACATGTGGAGGTGGTTTGAAGTTGATATGGTCACGTTCTTATGATGCATGGACACAATCTAATTACACACTGCCTCCTCAGATGACCTTTTTACTTTTGTCAGTACCGATGTTATGTTAATATATTTGGTTATCTGGTTTCACCCCAGGTAAAAATTTGTATGAATCTTATAAAAAGGTGTGTCTTTGCCTCAGTTGAGAAAGACATTCATGTGGGAATATGGGCACTGATTTTAAGATAAACAGATAATACGATGATGGGACGTTCTTAGAACTGGAGGACAGAGGCAGGTTATCATGACCTATAATCCCCGTAACGCAACTGGATAGCACACCATATTTTACCCCAATTCCTTTGTAACACATTCATCTGCAGTCTCAAGCCCAAACTAACCCTGAAACCGTCACAAGAATCTTCCTGTAAAGCCACAGAAGATGCTCTTCCTTCTTCTCCCTGACGACTACACTGAGCTCCCTATGTGGCCTTTCCAATATTTTTTTTTGGGGGGGACATCTGATTCTTTTCATAATGTCAATAATTCACTATTGGTTCCATAACCATTTCTGAGCGGGAGAGAGAAAGAAGAGGCAGAGAGATTATTACAGAGAGATTACCTGTGACACACGCTGCTTCTGACCTTTACGTGAAAAGAAACCACAGGCAAACAAAATACCAAAGTGGCTGCTCGGGGTTTCTTGATGTAAAATGAAAGACGTGATATTGCGCTGGAACTGAACTGCTCGATCTTAAAGCACACATGGTTCTTGCGGGGAAAAAAATATATTTTCACTTGAATATAAAATAAATGTGACTGCAGTTCATCAGATTTATTTTAAAGGTTACGTTATTAAGAAATGTATTGTTTTAAGACATAAGGAAAATGAAATTGATATACTGGCTTCAGTAACAGTAGCTCAGTTGATTATGGAAAGTCTGTCTATAATAGTCTGATTAAATCATTATTACTCACATTGATTAGGATTCATGTATATACATTTATGACTACATGATTTGGCTGCCCGCTACATGTGACTCTTAAAAATGTCGTTCTCTTGTCGTACTTCTTTTCCCGAGTGTGAGACTAATTTTTTCAAAGACAGTACTTGGTTGGAGCAGTTGGCAGCCTTGCATCATTGTTCTTATCACAAGTGGTTGGTGGATTAAGGGCAAACCAGAGAGAAGAGCAACACAGCAGATAATTCTTAGATCTGTCCTTGGTCATCTGGCAGAGTTGAGATACAGTGATAAATGTAGCCATGCATCAGTCAAAACATCAGGGGGAAGACCAGGTTTTAAGGTTAGAATTAGATTTAGGTTAAGGGTTAGGTTAAGGGTTAAGTTTAGGCATTTAGTTGTGATGGATAAGGTTAGGGTAAGGGGCAAGGGAATGCAGTATGCAAGAATGTTGTTCAAGAATGTGTGTCTACTTGTTTTTGCCGCCCCTTTAGGACCTTTCTGGCATAAACACTAGCCTTGCAAAACTTGGTCCAAATGAGGCAGAACGTCATTTCTGAGGAACTGGACATAGATATGAATTGTGATTAAGATTATGGTAAAGGTTAGACATACGGCTTTGCTTATGCTGTCCAAATAAATGGAAGTCAACGCAGTGTCCCAAGAAGTAGAGCTGTGTGTGTGTGTGTGTGTGTGTGTGTGTGCCACAGGGGGACACTCCATCTCTTACTTGCCACAGCCATTTGTCTTCTTGTGTTTCCTCATCCAAGGTTATTTCTTGATGGACTTGCTGTTGCTGTGCTGTGAAAACAAAGCGCAATCAAAACACTCATGCGTTCAAGTGTAAAGGAGATAACAATGGTGACCACTGACCTTTTACGGTGACGGATTCTGAAAGCACAACAACAACAACTTGCAGTTAGCCGTGGCACAAAACCCTCCATCAGTTTTCCCCTGATGTTTCTGGGATATAGTTTACCTGCATTCACATGCCTGATGCTCCACAAATGTGAGTTCCACCAACTCCTCGGTTTGGACTGAACAAATTTTCATTACCTGAGTAACAAAGAAAAGGGAAATTAAACAAAGGACCACACAGTAATGAAATGTCTATGATTGATGTATTCTGTTTAAAGACTTTCCCACACCTGTAAAGTGATGTTGCGTTCAAGGGTAGGATGACACTCCATGGCCTCATCCAGACAGCAACCAGAGCATCGCCGCAGTGAAACACAAGAAGGTTTGTAGATGGATCCCAACTCCTGCTCCACATCCATTAACTGCTCCATTGGTTGGCAAATGCTCTTTTTAAACACTTTCATGAAAGTCCTATCTAGAGAAGAAAAGTTTGGTCCGTAGCCATTACAGCATTTCAAAAAAGGAGGGAGAGTTTGTTCAGTGGGGAAAGACCAAGAGGACGTTCTTTACCTTTTGGAGTTGCATCTTCTGGTTTGGGTGAAATCTACAAAAATGCATGAATCTTTAAAACATTTTTTTGATTCTATTGTAATTTGATAAGAATCAAAGTAAGAGTAAAAGTGTCAATGCAAAACCTGCAACCAACCAGGAAGGGATTATTTTTGCTTTTTCTATACAGTTACATATTAATAGGTTTTAATCTTTTCGTTATTTTATATTTGAAACACTGGTTCTCACTTTACATGTTTCAAAGTTACGCAGTCCTCAACAATATTTTCCCCTTCTCGTAAAAAAGTTTTTTTTTTTTAAAAACACAAAACTTTGACTGTTGTTCAGAAGGAGACAAAGTATTTCCTGTGCTTTCAAGTAAAGAACAATACATTATAATTGCAGTTGTAGTGAGGACGACATAGTCCATTAAACAGTTGCAGAGTGCCATCTTGTGGTCGACAAAAGAAAGTGCACTCACAGTTGCCTCATGGTGTCACTCACCACAGAGTTTTGTAAATCAGCAAAACTGAGGATGAGTAAAACAAGCCTCATCACACTTGTTTCCCAACTTGTGAGTAGAAGAAAAAAAAGAAGACAAAGAATAACAGCAAAGAATAGCTGCCGGCTCGTCTCATGCAGTTTTATACACAATAAACTGAGTTAAAACAAAGGTAGCACTGATTCGTATCCTGATGACACAGCATGAAGTCTCCAACTTGTGCAGAAAGTGTTGACTTTGGCTCTGTTTCTGTTTCTGAGTCCTCAGCTCTCTCTCACCCCGAGGACGAGGCTTTGTCTTCTAATGCAAAGCTTCATAACTTAGACAACAGGTTCTACTGATTCCTTACATACAAACTGCACCGTCTGAGCAGCTGCTATTCCAATCGAACATGTTGAACATAATGAGCTCAATAACACACTGTATCTACAACTGAAAAATACAGACCATCCTAGTCCATGCTCTTGAATAAATGAATTACTCATAATTACATGAATATTATATTGGCATTCATTAAAAGAGGCAACAAATGTTATCACTGCTCCGTAATATCAGCAGAATTCAATTCAAATAACTTTATTCATACGTTTGGAACTTAATTTGTACTGTATATCAACATGAGTCTATTAATATTATTAAACACAGCAATAAATAAACCTTAAAAGTAACAGCTTAGGACGTAAACCAGCTGTTAAACTTCTACTCTGCACAAAACAAGTGTAGATTTCTGCAGATCTCTATAAAAAAGTACACGGTAACTGAGTGAATCGCAAAGAGGCTCTCCACAATCAGATAATGTTATTCCACAGTCCATAAAAGTGCCACTTTAACAGATTTGCTCACGACAGCCCTTCACACGCTACAGTGCATATGCACTGAGCAGTCAGCTCCCTGCTGAGTGATACTGGATGAGTGCGTCTGTGATCACATCCTATTATACAGTAAGAGCAAGCACCTGTTTAAAAGCAGGCAGAGATGTGGCGTTTAACACACTCAAAAAACACCACACATTATAATAGCATGACATCAATCATTTTAAGCACAAATACTTTGTTACTGTACTTAAGTACAACATTCACGTATCTGTACTTTACTTTGTTATTTATATTTCTGGCAACTTTTACTCCACTACATTTCCTCTAACTGTCTTTGTTACTCGTTACTGCCAAATAAAATCATAAGAAGAAGAGTTGGTATTATGGTCTGTATTTATAAGAGCTTTTCTAGTCTTGATGAGCAGCTTTACACTATAGTTTTGACATTCACCCATTCACACATCTTTAAAACCCATTCACACGCTGCAGCACAGGGTTACGTGTCTTGCTCAAGGACACATATAGACTAGCAGAGCCAGGAATTGAACCCACAACCTTGTTGAAAGACAACTCTTCATGCAGCTGAGATACCATGGCTCAGTCCTAACTCCTCACTTTTTCCTTCTAAAACTTAAGTTCATTTTATATCAGAACATTACTTTTGACACTTAAGTACAGTACAGGTCATATACTTTAAGACTTATTATGTGTAATATTATATTATAACTGACATGAACTTCTACCAAAATCATTTTCTGGTAACATACTTGTACTTTTCCTTTTAGGTACTTGAGCTGCATAGCATATCATACACTTAATTACATCACTTAACGACAAGTCTTCACTGGAATGATGGTCACAGGTCACAGTAAGAAACAGGTGTAAATAATCAGATTAAAGGCGGCTGAGATCCATTTAGCTTCCTCAGGTTCAGGTGCATGCTGGCTCACTGTCACATTGTCCAGACTTAAACTAACTGAACACAAACACCGTTATAATCGCCGATCAATAACACGTTAACCAGCATGTTTTTACTGGTGAAATGTAAATGTATGAAATTGAGCAGCGTAATTTGTTGCTCAACTGAAGTGAGGTTTGGACCAACAACAGCTGTGCACCTCTGGATCTCAAAATTGAAAACTGAGACAATATCAGTCATATTCATAGTACGTTTCTAAATGAATCATTAATATGAGTTCAGTTTCAAAGTAATGCCATTAGATACTTCTGCAGTTGAAGGGTTGCAGATCACAGCGGGTTATTATTGACATTATAAAGCATAAATGTGTGATGGAGTTGGGCGAGTTTACCTGTGCAGGTACCAGCTGAGCCAGAAGAATCAATAAAAGATGAGAGAGTCCAGTGAAACTTTGCATCTTCATTCTGGTGTAGATGGTGAGTTCAGCTGTAACCTCCTGTCAGGACCAGTCACTCAGACAGGAATGAAGAGGAGAGGGAGAGACAGAGAGAGTAATAGAGTAAGAGAGAGAGAGAGGAGCATGGATTTACAGAGGTTGGATGAAATATGCACTGGAAACACACAGGAAACAGTTGCAGCATTAATGATGATCTATAACTGCATCTAATACAGTTTCTACATACACAGGAGGTGTATATGTAATAGTAACGGTGGTAAATGAATGTTGTATACAAGCACATTTGTTTATTATAGCTTAATGACAATTGAATATTAATGGCAGAGACTATATACTACACAGCAAACTACACTGCTGCGTTTAAAAGCCCACTGTGTAACATTTAGGACGTTTTATTTGCAGAAATTGAATATACTACCCATAAGTATGTTTGTGTTTAACTGCTAAAAAGCTAAACCGGGCAGTTTTAAATGTTAGTGTATAGAAACTACAGGATGTCGAGCACATTTAAACAAACTGCCACTAGATTTTGATTATTAGAGAAAGAAAACAAAACAAAAGAAAATCAATGGATTCATGAAAGACAAATCCAACATAAACTCAATCAAATTTGAGATGTTTGCACAGTCAAATCAGTAAATCATGTACTGTAATCACATGTTACAGTTGTGGCAAGCAGACCTGAGATTAAAACACAATGTCTCAGACGCATCATCCTACAGTCTTGATTTCACCATGTTAATATACAAACACGGGGTTACTGCTGATAACATGTCTGTGGAAGCCCATTTTGGACCATTGTGATGAAAAATAATAACTCAAAAATAATTGCTTTCTATCTCTGAGAAACTTTTTCATATATTTTGAGATAGAAAGTTCTTATTCTGAGTTATTAAGTCATCATTGTAAGCTCTCACACTGGCAGAAACTGGCTTTATCTGCAATTTATTTCTGGTGTGAGTGAAACTTGATAATTAAATGTAACCCTGCTTTTCCACAGCACCAGGTTTCTTGTGGTGTGTCAATGCTCTCCACTTACATTCAATGACACTCATACTTACTTCCCTAAATGAACCACACTAGTAGTGATATCACCCGTGCTCTTGTTTTGTGATTGTGCAGTGTGGCGACGACAGGCTCCACGGCTCCTCGTGTTTATGAGAGAGGCTCAGATGTGTTGTCACAGTCTGTGTGATTTATGGGATAATTGGGCTGATGTGTCCCGACAAACAGCTTCTGCAGAGCAGATAACTAAGATGGATGCTGCCATCCCGCTCAACACATTTGCCTCTCGATCCTCTCAAAGACTGTGACTCATGCACATGTCCCTCTGTACGTACAGGAGCATCCTGCAATGTTCCTCATGTCACAGAAAAGTGTTTATAAGAGATCATCGTTCTGATGTCAAATACAGCCTTATCTTGTTGATCCTATAGTTGATTCATTCTGACAGATTTGCATGTGTGGACTTTTGTTCAGTTAGCAAACTGACAAATGTAGATGCAGCTCAACCATCTTTGCTCACAGATCTGGTCTTACAGGCATCGGTCAGACAAATATGAGGGCTCAGAGTCAACTCAGAGGGGACCGTGCATTTGCTGTTGTGGCCCCAAAACAGTGGAATGATCTGCCACTGCACATCAGACAGGCCTCATCCCTGCCTGTTTTTTAATCTCTTCTCAAAACTCACCTCTTTTCATTGGATTTTGACACTATTGAAGCTGTTGAGGTTACTTCCATTTAAGCCTGTTTTTGGTTCTACTTATTTTGTTCACCTCTTGTGAGCTTTTATTTATTCTGTGTTTTTATGTATTCTTCTGTACAGCACTTTGGTTCACTGTGGTTGTTTCAAAGTGCTTTACAAATAAAGCTGGATTGGATTGGATTGGATTTCACCTCAGGAGAAGGAAGGTGTTTCCACAGCTCTGCATCCTCCGACACAGGCAAGGCCATTTCATCATATGATCAGACAGGGATAATCTCATTAAAGCCCATACATATGTCTGCATGAGTGTATAATCCCTTTAAAATAAACGTTTTTATATTAGTTTAGAATAAGCCTTTTATATGTACTTTAGGCAATGGCCCAAATAGAAAAAACAATCAGAGCATGCATTTTGGGATTTAAAGTGAAAGCTTATAACACTAAAAAGGAAGACAGAAGACACACACACACACATCCTGCTATTTATCTAAAACTTCATTGCAAAGGTCACGGATCAACACCATTCAGCGCTTATGCCTATATTTAATCCTGCGATAATGATACAAACGATTAACATTTTCCCACTGTCTGTCTGTGCCAGTGCTGCAGATGCATTGTGGGTATTGCTAGACTGGTTTTCACAGTAGCCAGTCTCAGTGATGAATGTGACCCAGAAAGCCAAACAGATGGAACTGGGATGCACACGTACAGCAAACTAGAACTAGGCTAAAGACAGAAACAGGTTAAAAAAAAAATATGAATGAAAACGGAGGAAACAACTTGTCTCAATTACCAGAAGAGAACAAAGATAGTTTTATGAAGGTGTTGTTGTTTTTTTCTACTCACCTGGCCTAGATATAGAGATACTTTTTCATTCAGTTGTGTTTCTTATCTCCCAACAAATACAGTTGAAAAAAAAAACAACATTTTCTTTCTGGGCTAAAATTGTCATGTAATTTCTGAATAAATTGTGTTTAAACCCTGTGTATACGTACATACATATATGTATATGTATATATATATATATATATATATATATATATATATATATATATATATATGTATATATATATATATATACACATATATATTTCTATATATATCAACATAGAGACAATTAATTTAGCTTTATCTGACCCCTCTCTCTGGGTTGTGGTTGTGTTAATTCCATGACAGGACACCTTTCAGAACACTTATTAGACAAATTTACCTGCTGGAGCAGGCCTGCTCACTAGCATGAATGACTGAAAACACTTATGCGAGTGTGCAGAACCTTTAATACACTGAAATGACTTTACATGGAAAAGTGCAAATAAATAAATCACTCAGATTTTCTTATTTTGAAAGAGTTTGTAAATGTTCCAGTATCTATGATACATCACACTCAAATAACGTCAGCTTTCTGGAAAAGATGATCAACTTCTTCCAACTACTTCATGACTAAATCTGTTATTAGTGATCAGCAAATTTCTGTCGTAAACAAAAACAGAAGTAAGAATGAGTGCAGACACGTCCTCAGTCTTGCACAATGAGACTTCAGTTGCCTGCATGATGCACAAAACATAATTTGACATTTTGACACTGCTATTAGATTACCAGTGTCACATCAAATACTTGCTCACATGATCGTCAAACAGTCTCATAATCTCTGCATATGAGAACACAGATGTGACAACTGGACACGACAAACACAGAGAGCGGTTTGTGTAGTTAACACAGTGACAAGATATGTGTTGAGCTGTTACATTAAGAGATTACCGTTTTATTGGGTAGAAGGAGACTAACATCATTTCATGCCCCAGGATATTTTTACTTCTCTGTGGAGAAAGCTCTCTTCATTAGTGGAGGAGGGGTCTTTCCTGCTTCATACAGAGACTCAGGAGGAGGGGAGCTCAGGCAGCACCAGTCTGGGATGCGTCCTGTCTGGTTGTAATAATCCCGGGACACTGACCTGCTGCCCAGGATGTCCTGAAGGGCCCCAAAGATGGCACCTGTTGAGCAGAAGACAACACTTAAGTCAGGCTACAGTTGAAAATTTCCTATAATCCATATTCAACTCTTTGTGCTGACAGACTTATCTGTGCAAAAATTAACTGTCTCTGATTGTCATTGTCTCTGTACTGGCTTCTTTAATTTATGGGTCTGGAACGGGAGTGGAAATTGTGGAACATGCATCTTAAGGCTAGATTAGGGTCTGACTGAAGGTATACATGCAGTAGTAATTTAAATTTAATTAATAAAACAGCCAAACTACATACATGTATCAGTTTAAAAGCCCTCTTGTAGTATGACTAAAACAATAATTCAATGTATTCATGTAAAAGGACAGAATGTAAGAGAGAGTAATAAGAGAGAGATCTTATGGAGAATGTGTTGATATGAAGACATTGTTTCTTTTTTCAAACTTAAATGCTTCGAATGCCGAATACTGAAATAAAGTCACATATCTAACCTCCGAGCCAGGCAGTGCAGTTGGGTTTGGCAGGTGGAGCATGTATGCGGAAGCTCTTGCTGGCCAGCACGTTGCTGTACTTGGGCTTCTCCACCAGGAGGCGTATTTCTGCCAGCAGGCGGTGCAGGAAGCCAGGCAGCATGGCCGTGCCCCCAATCACTATCAGGTTCTCAGAGAGCACTTTACGGGTGTCGATGGGGCACTAAAGACAAACATAAACATTTTCACCAAATTAAATGGCCTGCATAGGTGCCACCTTTTATATTCAGGAGGTGGATCTGCTTTTTATGTGCTCATGCTCTTGTGTCAGGGGAACAATGAAAAGATATTCGATTTATTTATTTAAATTTTTCACACCATCGTTCTATATCAATAACATTTCAGACTATCATCGGCCAGGAGAACAGCACTTTGTGGTTAACAGGACAGGAGCAGACTAGAGAAAATTGTGATGGATGAAAGTGGCTGTGTAACATTTTACTGCAGTGCTGTTTTACTCTGTGTGTGGAGCCAATTCCCCGAGGGAGCTGCTGGGTTTCAGTACAACCCGGGTAAAATACTGCATGAGTAGCACTTTAAACATGCTGCTGTTTCAGTCACACTCTGAGGCAGAAGGTGTAACATCTGCTGCTGCTGCAGCTGCTGAACTTTTTAAGATTAATTAGGCTGCTGTGCGCTGACGTCACCTCCCTTGCATTAAGCAGCTCAGGTAAACACAATGGTCGCCAGTGACTGTTCTTTAATGTAATATTTTCCCCTTCAGAAAAACCCAAGACATACAGAATGAATGACTTTTCTCTACCTTGACGAGAGCGTCGAGCATCAGAGACGCCACGCTCTTCTCCTCATTATCCTGTTCAAACAGGATTTCCATCACTGAGTCCCTAAATACAGGAGAAGATCCATTAATTCAAAAAAACAAGCAAAATCACATGGACATTTCTCGAGATATGTTGTTTTTTTTTAGCTTTCAAAGAAAATGGAGAGCACATATTCGGATAAACTACCTGATTGAACCTTTGACGTGCATGATTTTCTCCCCATCCAGAGGATAGTCAACATCTGGAGGAGGAGCTGGACGCTGTGAACCCATCAGCAGAAAGAAGTCTTACAGCAATGCATAACTTCATATAAACATGCATTTACAGACTGAAAATAAAGAACCTTTGGACAAACAACACGTAACCTCACCTCTGCTGTACCGTCCAGGTTAAATTTGGCCTCTTGGATCTTGAGGCCTCTCTGCAGGTCACTGACAAAACACGTTCTCACTACAGCAAACAACAAAAATCAAGAATGAATTATATATTGTATCAAATTACATGTATAATAAGGTTAATCAAGTTAATCTAATAACCACAAGTTGTGTTAAAGTCCGATCATAAATTTAAGGGTTAAGATACTGTACATTAGCCCTACATAAAATATTTAATTATGTAATGGGTTGTTCTACCAGCTCAGTGCAAGTAAATTATGTATTTAATTCACAAATAAACACTTTGAAATGAATCATAAAATTAAAGAAACAACTCTCAGATGTTGCTCCTACTCACGGAACATTTAATTCAAACCATTAAGCCACTGTTTAGTGCAACCCAGAGGATTTTCGACATGAATTAAACAAGACTAAATATAAACCTATTCCTGTGTCACAATAAAGAGCCGCTGCTTACAAATAGAGAGAAAAACTAGAATAGGCCGCCCCACTATCCCAAAGGTGTGAAGTGTGTTCTACTTTTATAAAGTAGTCAGTCTCAACACTGGTTTTCTTTTAAAATGTGGCATTTCTTTGTGAAAAACACCTTCTGTGATCTCTCAAAAGAGTAAAGCAAGAGGTGCAAATCATGAAGACAAAAACAACTCAGTCGAGCTCACCTTTTATGTCCTCCACAGTCTCCTCCGGGATGGTCCCTGAGAAGACAGATACAAGTGAAAACACATTTTCTTTAGCTCTTGTATGGCCAAATCCACCATTTCCCACACTTTGACTTTCAAGTGAGATTTATTATAAGATCTGCGCTTGGAAAAAAGTATTAGCTGACACTAAGTGGTAAGTGGTAAGGGTAAGTTATGGAACTCAGTATAAAACAAATATAGGCAGCAGAAACCATCATTCTCCAATGACTTTTGTCTTCACTTCTTAGATGATTATGACTCTAAACATTACAATATTGGAATCATGTTAAATTAAGAGATCTCAGCACTTTGTGCTTAAAGCAAAAACACAAATCTTTTAACAGTCCAGTCTAGTGAGTCAGACTGCTGTCGATCTTAATTATTGATGTATGTACAAGCAGCTTCTCTCACTCTGCTGCAGCTGTTGATCACACAGCTTAACTCTATCATTCAGTTTCCACTGTTGAAAAAACACTGAGAGAGGCTGTATGTATATGTATAATTCACACAAATGTCACACAGAAGCAAGTTCCTCTTTGAATGCATTATAGTTCAAAGCCATTACACTGTTATACTTCCTGAAAAAGCAAATCAGCAGTCCATACCAGAGTTAGACGTTTAGCCACTAAAAAGAAAGAGACAGATGGTGCATGGTGGGTTTTGTAATTACCAATGACAGCTGGCACACTCTGCCCAGTGGTAGTGTCTGTGTCCACGGTGCACTGCTCCACAAGAAGTCCATCTAATTCTCTACAATACAGACGTGCAGTTATGGGACAAAAAGACGCACACAAAAAAGCCTTTTGCAGTCATGGCACTTTCAATGAAAGTGTAGAATAAATAAATTGTTGTAGCGCACACACAAGCAAAGTCACACTCTCCTCTTCAGTTTGTTAGAGGCACTTACTTATGGATGGATTTCCCCCCCAAAGGCAAAGCCTCCCAAGCTGGCAGAATAGGAGTACACTCATAAACCTGATGTCAAAGTTAAGGTTAGGTACAGACCTCAAAGTAGGTGTCGATAAACAACCTGATAAATGTCTTTTTAAAAGATACAAATGCAGAAATACCACCATAACTTATAAGAATACATCAGTGATTTACCAATAGTAAGACAGCCATTTGTGTACACAGAGCAGATTTACATTGGGTCCCTTTAATCTATTATACTTTGCATCATTTAAAAATGTGAAAAAAGAAAGTAGGTAATTCAACAACCACTAACCTAATATATGCAGCTGATGACCTCAATACTCGAGTAAAAAAAAGTTGGAACTAATGTGCTTAATGAGAATCTTTGACAGCCTTGGACTTTAACAATCAACCCCCTTGGACTAATGACTACCTTGCTATCTACCATGAAACATCAGTCAATTTTGTGTACTACCTATAATGACAATATCCAATTCTGTTGCCAAAAGTCAGAGATTTAAAGGATACAGGCAGCACCAAAGTCTCAGTGTAGCCACAGTCCATCACCAGGCCACAGTTGATGCCTAACGTCATGATGGCCATCAGGTGACTTGGAGCAAAAAGTACAGAGGGCACCTGTGGAAAAACCATCAGACACATAAAACATACATTAAACATCAGAACATTCACTACAAACGATAGTTTCCTCTCATCATTAGAAGAGTGTGGTAAAGGTCCAGTTCTACTGACAGAATGGAAACATTTAGAATAGCATTTTTATAGTTCATTATAAAATAATGATAAAATATATACATGTTTTCAATATAGTCAATCTTGTGCTGCTCTGATACAATCCTTGTATTTCAGTTTTCTCCAGTCATTGATGTTGTGTCACATTGCTCTTTGTCTCCCTCATCCTATTCTACCATTTATCTTTCCTTCCATGGTGTGGTCAAAGTATGCACATGTTTGCTTTTTATTGGTAATGAGCTGTGATCTTTTTGTTTTTTTTAGAAATATGTTTTAGCGCTCATTCCAAGATATTTTTAGCATCTTCAGTATAGCCACATTTTAAAGGCCTCAAGTTTGCTTGCATTAGTGTCCAAGTTTCATCATCACACTTGTAGCCAACGTAATAATGCTGTCGGTCTGTTGGATTGACTTGGCACTGTTTTTTTTCCTGCTTACTACCATTATTTTTGTTTTAATAATTTTAATTTCCATAACATACATGTCTTGTAGTTATTGTGTCATTTTCATAAGTGTTACCTCAAACTGTTTGAAGAAAACCTTGGTGAGAGTCTCCCTGAAGTGAGAAGGGCACAGGAGGGACTCTATGATGACCACTCTTCTGTCACGTGGGTTCACCAGCAGGTGTCTGAGACAAACAGAGATACATTTTCAAATTTTTACGAAACTACAATAATTTGTGTATTATTACAGCACCCAGTGTTTAGAGCTACAATGGTTAAGTTGTTCCCCACCTAATATAGTAACATACAAACAGTGCTTTGTCTACAATGAATGACTAATGCAGCAGAGTCTCACCTGAAGTATAGTATATGGATAAACTCTTTGAGGATGACGTAAAGCTCCTCCGTGTTGATGTTGTACTGAACAACCTTGATGGCCTTAAAACAAGAACATAACACATTAACGTTTACTTGTGAACGTTCTACATTTACTGTTCATTAAAGGAGAGCAATGTCTCACCTGTTGCTGTCCTGGTTTCCGGATCTCACTCGGAATTATGAACCTGGGCCCCGTTTCCCCTGCAAAGCCACATCTGCAAAGAAATGACACTGTCAGCTGAGCTGAGAACATGCAGAATATAAGATTCATACAACTGAATGTTCTGCAGCTACACTGCGTTAAATCTGCAACCTTTTCAAAGTCCTGGAACATATTATATTATAATGTTAGTGGAATGAACACAAAAACAGCAATTATAAATGTGATGCACACCAACATCACTAACCTTTTTTAGGACCTATTTTTAGTGCCGTAAAAAAGCTAAGCACAAGCAGCACATAATTATTTCATATAAGCTTCATATAAATATGTAAGTATGAATAACTGGTCTGTGTCAAACATCATGTGAAGACAACTGTAGACAAAGACATCATTATTAAAAGTAAGAGGAGAAAAATGTCCTCTGGATCGTCATGTGACTCAGGGCCGTTTCAGGGTTTACTAGATAACATATTTGAATAGAAAATGTATCAAGAGACACATTTTAACAAACAAACATATAAACTGGCAGCAGAAATGTAATCAGACTTTCATTGAGGCATGAAGAGTATATCACTAGAAATGTACTCACTACTCAGTAGGGGTGTTCAAAATTGTTTTGAAATGTAGGGCTGCAACAACCAGCCAACCACAAATTCCAGATAGTCAAACTTATGATAAGATACTCCTGCCCCTGAGTACAGTTGATCTTATTTGCTAAAATTCCGTGTTAGCGCTAAGATGACATTAGTGACGTCTCTAGTTAGCACTGACCGTGTGGCTAAGGAGCTAACACAGTTAAAATATTATTATTATTATTATTATTTACAAAATCCTAGTCAAAGTCATTGTCAGTCATCATTATGTTATGTGTTCGTCCTTTAGTGTCAGTTCACCAGGAGCAGAGAAAATACATATAGCTGTGTTAGCATTTTTGTGCTAACAAACAACAACAATACGTGCTAACGACTGACACTCACTTTGTATATGCTGCTCCTAAATCGATGACGATTGCAGTCTTCTCCCCTCCGCTTCCTAAACCATCAAATAAGGGCATTTTTTATAAATATGTTCGCCTTTGGGCGAAAATAACGTATGTGTCAAATCAACGCTAGCAGCCGCAAATCTGCATCCTATTGAAAATCTGTTGACTTCCTGTTGGGCTGGGTTGGGTCTTCAGAGAGCAATGACGTCACGTATAGTTGCCTGATCAAAAATGACAAGCAAACGTGTCACTCATTTTGTTAAACAAAAATAACAACAGATCAAGTCCCATACTGGCTCTATATGTGATATCTAAAGCAAAATATAAATTAAAAAATGTGGAAAGGAGTGCCTTTCTGGTGGAGAGAATTGATGCCCTTGCAACTCTATGTGTGTCCTCTGTGTATAGAAAATACCCATCCATGTGATAGACAGTGATGCTGTGCTGTAAAGGATATCCCTGTACAGGGCACAGAGGCAACATAAGGCCCTGGGGACGGGTTTTGCCTGCAAACCAGTTTTATCCTTATTTATTCACAGCATTTTTACTTTTAAAATGCAAATGCAAATTGCATATAAAGATGATGCATTTAATGATTATTATTTCTTTACCTTTTATTTGTGGCCCTTAGCTTGCCTAATTTATGTCAGTGTGGCCCTCTGTGCCTAGTGCCATTCCAAATGTCTGTGCATGCCACTACAACAGATACTTACTTAAACAAATCTGATTAGGTACATTTAATTTAAGTCAAAATTTAGATAAACCACACCTAGTATCAAGTCCCTTATTTTCCTTTTTAAGTCAGTGAACCTTTTCATCAATGCAGTCTCTTACAATGTGTGTACACTAATTGTTAAAATGTACTGCATTATATAAAATCAATTTTAACCACACTGGGCTATATTGTGCTGTGTGTGAGTCTTTAAGATGTTGACATAAACAAAACCCCATTTCTTTCAAATAATTATTGTTTCTCTTATTAGCAATACTAATAAGCCTAGATTTAACATAAGGAGCAAAATGGAGGAGGAGGTAGTCCAACTGCCATCAAAAAAAACAAAAGGAGAGTTCTTCTAAAAAACCCATAAGATGCTGCTGATGTAACCTCATTGTACCACCACAGGAGGTCACTGGAACTTTTTCAGTATGTTTTTGCCATGTTATCCATAAAACTAATTCACCTGCCCCCATAACCCAGTTTTCCTGGTACAAAAAAAAGCAATATTATTAGAGTTACAGTTCTATGTCAGACTGTTACTTTAATATCCTTCCACCATTAGCCGACTATTTTGTAGATAATCTTAGACACTAACGTGTCAGAGTTGACTTGCTGGGGAGGATGTCTGGAAGAAGGACACACTTTACATAACACAGCTGTGCCGACATGCTCTATTTGTAATGTAACCTAAAAAGATTCCACTCTGCACAAATCTGATCTTTCAAAGACATAAAAATGTAAGACATTTACTCCGTGAACGAATGACGACAACTCAAATCAAAAATAAAAATGTATATTTTATATCAGTATTTGTTTGTTTAGTGCCACAAAGGACAAGCAGATAATAAACAATTAATTGACACATACATATATGTTTGAATTTATTTATGCATATTTTAATTATTAATCCTGCAACATTCTTTATGCTCACACTTTACAATAAGTTGTGAAAAAAATGTAACTACTCACAAGTAATTAACTATAACTATAGGGATGGCTGTGTTGATACCGATATCACAAACTGGAATATTTACCGATACCAGTCCGATACGGTCATTTTACACCTTTTCAATTATGAACGTCACATTTGTCCTGATGTATTTCAAGTTATTTCAAAGACAGTCTCCAACTGTTTAACAAATATTCTACTGTCATAACGAAGAAGAAGAAATAAACAGCTGGCAACGTGACTCAGCTAAAATGCTGTTGCTGATTTCAACTTAAAACAGTCATGCGATAAACATGCGATATATAGCAAAAAACTGGATCACTGGATCCTTTATCTGATCCAGTGATTTTGACCCATGCAGTATCAGACTGATACTGAGTATGTATCAGCTCATAGTTAACTGTGGACAGGTAAACAAAGTGTAAAGAAGCCAAAAAATATATAGTTAATAATGATTACTAGTGTTACTTTTTGCCTCATACAGTATAATATCGGTTTAAAATGTTTCAGTATCTTCTTCTCCTTGCGTGATCTCTGTGAGGAGGTGAGGAAACTTGCTCTCGTCATAAATCAGAGACTGAAGCCTTCAGTTTGAATAAATCCTGCAGAGTGGAAGCATTTGGTGGCAGCACTTGAGAATCAGGCGGACATACGCAGAAGCAGCAGCAGCAGAGACCTGTTATTACAGCCGGTGACGCTGAGGAGCTGCACACAACAAGCCTCTCCTCCTCCTCCTGCTTCCCTCCACAGGCTAACCTGGATTCGCATCCACAAGAACTGCATTCATACTGCAAGTGGAGCCGCGCATCCTCCAGGCTCAGCGACCCTGCGCGGAGAGTGGAAGGTAAAGGCAGCGTTATTGTAGCCATACGTGTACATGCATTGACTTTCATTGTTACCACGTACATTTCGCCGTGGGTGGATTTTTAAGGGTGCATTTGTAGTTTATTGTGAGACGACGATGAGCTCAGGTATACACGGTAATCCTGTGCAGTCAGATTGGACAAACCTATTTTAACACCGCAGCGTGAATTTGTTTACATGCAGTCTGAAATGCTGGGCACATTGTGCTGTCAGGTGGTGAGGCTGCAAGAGCAATACTGTGTCTGGGTGTGATTTTTGTGGGGTGTTTACGTACGAGGAATACAGGCAGAAAAGTGGCTTATCTCAGATTCAGGAGATATGCAAGTGCATCCTGTGCATCCTTTTAATACCAAGTGAAGAATGAACAAAGAACAATAAATGCATCACACACAGCTGATTATTTAAAATAACAAATCTGATTTCACTGTGCTGGTAAGTCATGTTTATACCTGGTATATGTATGTTGTCCTGGTTTAAGAGAGATGCAGCTGTGTTTAATGTAAAAAACATGTAACATTCATGGAGACAGAGGAGAGACAACCTGGTGCTATTCATAGATGAAGTCTGGAGGGGTGCTAAGGATTGCTGTGTCAGATTCCCACTCAATTTGTCTGTCACTCTCCCTGAGTGTGTGTGTGTGTGTGCATTTCTTTTCTGTTTATGCAAAATGAGGAGAAGAAGAGGCTGAGATGAAAAGGAATTTCACTCAGTTTATTCAAATAAGCGCAACAACAGCGTGGAAGCAACAAGCGATCGTGTTTTCTTTGGTTTTCACAGGCTCTGTGAAGTTCTCCACCCTGTGTCTCATTCTCTGTCCACGTGTCTGCCGAACTGTTGTCCACAGCTCAGTGAAGCTCATTTGCGTTTGTCTTCATTCACTCTCATTCCACTCTCTGCAGGCACTGAGACGAGACAGAGATGCTGATGTCTGGGATGCTCCTTCGCCTCCTCCTGGCTGGGAGCTGTCTCTGTGTCGGTGGAAACCCTGTCCACCTCTTGGACTTAAATGTCACGCAGGACAGCGACTGTGATGGAGACTGTGAGAGACGCTTGGTGGAGACTGGCAGGTCAACACACACCATAGGTGTGGATGTAAAGTCTAAACCCTCGGATAAAGAACATGTAACTGGCCTGATATTGAATGTAGATGCAGGAGGAGGGGCTGGTCCTGAGGGGATAGCTCCGGTGCTGCAGGAAGAAAATGGGGACAGCCTTGATGGACGATCTGGGCCAAGTAAAGCTGGTGGAGAGGCATGGAGCCAAAACAACAGAGGAAAGAAGGTCAGGAGCTCACCTGATATTAGAGATGATGACAGACAGCCAGAGTCAGTTCTTTCAGAGGAGTCAGAGAGTAGTGAGGACAGCAGGTCTCTTACTGATGAGCATAATTCACCTCCTACAGATGGAGCAAAGCAGTTGGACACAAAAGACATGAGTACTTCAAGATTGATTCTGGATGGGATTCAGGCCTCTGCTGCAACACCAGCACCAGCACAGCTGGAGACTTCATCCAGCCAACAGGACAACCAAGGCAGGGAGGACAGGACAAGATTCCCTGGTGGATATGCTTTTCCAGAACCTCCATCGACTTCTCCACACATCCAGAGACAAAGTCCCCTCCCTGCTGCAGTCTTTGTCTCCTCTCAGACCTCCACACCTTTGACAATTTGGGGCCATGATGGAGCTACAATCTCCTCACTCCCTGAGCCCTTGTTACCTGAATTTGGACCAGATCTGATGCCCAGAGATGAAGGACTAGAAAGTTTGTGGACTGAGGCAGCAAGACCCGATGGAGGTAAATCATAAAACGTTTATAATGTATAAATAATAACTATAAAAATGGATATGTGTGTTTTTTTTATTGAGGTAAAATCCTCTCTGAGCTAATACTCTGCAGTCACTGTCACCCTAAAGGAATTCCTTCCACCACAAGCCATTTTACGGCTGGTTGAATTTTGCAGGGTTTCTCGAGGCTTCATTAAAAAGCGTGTTGGAAATGAATGGAAACGACACATCTAGTGGCACCCGCTTTTCCACGCTCCACTTTGAACCCCAGCTGGGACCTGTGGCAGTCTAATTACTTTCTATTCCTGACTCCAGTCTGGAATAGAAAAGAAAAGAAAAGGACGAGCTCAACTGCCAGCAAACGCTTGTGGCAGGACATGTTTTTCAAGTCTTTGATGTCTTTCTCTCTCTGATTCCTCTTCTTTTTGGAAGGAAGCTTCATCGAACACACAATCCCAGTACGAATAGCAGGAACACAGGTACTGTGGGAATATATTCCCACCGTGCAGACTAGAAAGAGGCAGGCTATTATTCAGTGAGGCAGAAAAGGGAAATGGATAGTAGTCTGTCTGAGCCAATATGTATTCCTGCTGTTTGCACAGGGATTGAGTGTTTGATGACGCTTCCTTTCAAAAGAAGAGGAATCAGAGGGGGAAAAAAAAACACCTAAATTCTCACCCAGCATTATGTAAAACGATTGCAGTCTTGATAAATGCCTTAGACTGAAGGAATTGCCTGAGAGATGCAGGAAGTGTTTCAGCTTCAACGACCCCCTGTGTGGTTACGTCTCATCTAACGAGAACCGTTTTTGCAATCTTCCCTTCAGTGTGTGTCTTACGCTGTGTTCACATTACCAGACCCAAGTGACTCATGCCATTTTATTCAGTCGATGTGGCTCACATCTGATTATTTTCAGGGCTGTGTGGACACAGATATCAGATTTGTGTCACTTTAGTATTTGGTCCTATATCAGATAGATCAGCTGATATGTGGCCATGCGACGTGGACGATAACGGCCATAGGATCCACGAGACTTTTGCCTAAACTTGCACTTGCACTTGCACTTAAACTAAACTAAACTAAAGATGCACTGAGCGGCGACGTCGTCAACCGGCACTGGAGAATATATATTTGACATTTTTTTATAATTGGCATTGACCGATTATTATATACAGTATTTATCGGCCAACTATTACAAATTTTTGTTTTGTCTTTTGTATTTCCTATTGAAAATACTGCACTACAGTGTAGACATAAAGTGTAGATTAGAGTTCAAGTATTGTTCAATAACTTGTCACTGAAGTTGAGCAATTTTTATCAGATGGAGGAATCAGCTGTAGAAAAACCCATATTGGTCGACCTCTAATAGCTTCTGTTAGTTAATCTCCTGCTACGATAGCGAGTGATCTGCAACAGCGTTTTCTGTCTGCTCTAAGAGACTTTAATGGGGAAACAGCATGAGAGGAGGTAGCTGTCTCAAAATGCTGCATTCTGTCAAATTACAAAAAAAAGAAAGAAAAAAAGCTGTACCTGTAAATTGGATACATTTGCAGCTGCAAAAGAAAACCTATGCATTTTCCATTATTGCTGTCAGCACTGTTGGATGTGAGGAAACTGCAAGATCTACAGCTTGGCATTATTCATATGGCCCAGTTTACTAAAATCCAAGATTAAATTGTCACCGTATAATATCATGACCTTCATTCTGCCTCTGTGTTTGTGGCAACATTAATTACAGTGGACACAGTGGACCCACTGTCTCAGGATGAAGCCACAGAGGGCACCATGTCATCAGAGGCGCTTCCTCTCATCTTTGAGCCGTTTGAAGATGTAACACCAGAGGGGGCAGCATCAGCAGCAGGGGTCACACCGGCACCTGGCAGCACTCACTCTCCTGCTGCCATGGCGACCGGAGGGATGCTTCTGTCAGAGGTGGACCTGGCCCAGCTGGTCACAGTGGACACGGACAATGATGGTCCCTCGCATGCTCTGCCCCTGCTGATGCCAGACTGGATGTCACCTTGGCAGACATCGGGCGCCGAGCTTCAGGAGCCAATCAGCTCTCCGGTTCCGTCTGTTTCACAGCGGCGAGCTGGAACACAGCCGGAGGATCATTCTGAGAGAGGTGAGACAGATGATGAGGCTGAACCAGAACAAACCCGTGAGGCTCAAAACCAACACAATGCTCTGTGAAATCATCATTCAGTTTCCTACAAATAAGTGCTGAACAATCACAATTTGGATTTTGAGTATCTCATGTGGCAATGTTCCATCTTTTTTTAAATATACAACACAAATTTATTAAACTAAAGCGTGACTGTTAAATCACGTTAAATAAATACCCACATCTTTTAGCACTACTACCTTTTACATCTACTCCAAACCATAGAGGCTATAGCTTCTGTATACTAACACTGTAGAGACATGAGAACACAAATGTTAAGTCCAGGAATTGGAATGGTGCTGTGCTGTGGGTCATGACATGAACTGGCACCAATAGCTACACAAACCTACAAATTAAAACCTGCTTTGATCGAAACATTACATATACGTATCTGCAGCATTGAAAATTCAAAGTGGACACAGTTTTTGGGCTCATCGCCGCACACTCAGCAGAGACACTGCATGGCAGTACAACACACAACACTTACTTGTACATGAGTGAAGTACCAATTATGTGTCCTTACCCACAGATACATGTCACACTGAACTTGGCCACAGGATTATCTGACTCTGGAAATTGTTCATCAGGTTATTATCAGTCCTGTAGTGTGTGTGTGCTCTCTTTGACTTTTTTTCCTCGTCCTCTCTTGTGTTCAACTTTTTACACATTCTAAAATGTTCTATTGTGCTCTCCTTGTGATTTTGGGACGTGCAGTTGCTGTGAGGACACCAAACCTTAAAGAAAACCTGCCCACCGCTGGCCCCTCCCTTTCATCCTTCATCCACCATACTATGACAACGGTTGCCATGGTAACCCATCAGCCTGTGCACAAATCTAGATCAGGGTTAGAGGAGATGGAGTCTGAGGGTAAGGCAAGTTTTATTACCTCGGGGAATACATTTTAAACTGCTACTTTAAAATGTATTTTATTAAAGGTTATAAATGTGCTTGTTTGTTCTCGGCTGTTGAGCAAATCATCTCGTTTCCCTCACAGAGGAGCACGATGAGGACGACGAGGACGAGAACTCAGAGGAGTCGGTGGAAGACGACAGCGAAGAGGACCTGACAGATTCACCGCAGACGTCTTCAACGCAGCCACCGTACAGCCTCATCCCTCCTCCTCCCGTCTGGGTTCAACGCAACCAGGGGCTGAGTATGTGATCATGATTTCTAAATCATCTGATGAATCGGCCTTGAACTTGTATTGTAGCAGCCTACAGATCCCACAAATACAGAGATATTGACATTAGAATCATTTCCAAGAGCATTTGTTGAGGTTGCTCTGATAAACTGGAGGCTTTTTTTGTCTTACAGTGCGAAGCTGGGTTGAGCTGATTAGAGAAAAGGTAAGACTGCCCCCTTCTGTCCTTGAAAAGACACCGCACGTTCTCTTAGTGGCCTCTGAAAGAAGCTGGTGATATTCTCCATTTCTCATACTATTAACATACTCATTCCTCTGGGATTCGTCTGGGCTTAATTGTTGAACAAATATAATCGAGCCACATGAGTGAGCCACACTCTGATGTGGCTGATATGTTCTTTTATCGTCATAAACATGAGAACTGTGACTACTTTTGAGATAATTCCACATGAACCATCCTGCTGCTACAGGTTAGTGTTACTGGGAAAGTATAATATGTTAATAATTACATTTTACTACACTATCATCCCCTGTTACTTAATAAAAGTAATAATTACTTTGTAAATACAATCAAAAGGTGATGTACAATGGGTAACTTTGGAACTGAATCCACTTAATTGAAACAAACTGCAGAACCACAACAGAGGTGGTTTCTCCCAACTTGTGCTGCATATCCCTTCTGACAGAGTACGAAAGGAAAAAAAAGGAAAGTGCAATCTAGGAATGCAATAAATGAGCATTACTTTGCGTAGTAATTGTAATATTAATGTTTTATAAATTGTCGTTAATGGGTAAAGTAATAACATTACAGTAACACTGCTAATCAAAGGAGCATTAATATGTGGCTGAAGATATTTCATAACCCTAACCCTTGTTTGGGTGAACATTGCTAAATGTTACACTCACTAGCTTTGACAAGATTTACGTCATAAAGATTAGAAATAGCCCGAGGACACAGACAGTGTGGAAAAGTCTGGAGATAGCAAGAGAAAAAATACTAATACTATTCTTGATAATTGTCGACAATGACAACTAAAAGCTTCATCTTTAATTGTCTTTCTTTAGCGAATTAATATCTTATAGGCTCTAATAGTTGAGGTATAAAAGAGATTAAATGGGTTTAACTGGGTTTTATTATATGTTTACCACTCTGCTCCACTTTGACCCGTGTCTCTACTGTCGACAGGCGGGTTACGTGTCAGGGATGTTGGCCCCTGTGGGCATCGGCATCACCGGGGCCCTCCTCATCGTCGGCGCCCTCTACAGCATCAGAATGATTCACCGCAAAAGGAGGAACAGCTTTAAACATCAGAGGAGGAAGGTCAGACAGCCAGAGGTCAATAGAGTTTTTGAATTCATCACCTATTTCTGTGTTTCACTCGTCAGTTGATGAGAATCTGATTTCTTTTGTCAACTTATTGTGCCTCAAATGCATAAAGTTAAGCATTATGGTGATTTCTCTCCTTCTCCCCAGCAACCTCGAGAGCACAGCACCACTGGTCATGACCAAGCCATGCTGCTGGCCGACAGCTCTGAAGATGAATTCTGATGAGACCGTTTCAGGCTGGGTTTTTTTTCCCGTTGGTGACCACTGCCTGATGCTCCTGTGATAGGGGCTTGGTGAATATCACCATCGCTATGACTACCACATCTCCGAATCACCCTGGGCTGTTTGGCTATGACTCATCTGATCCACATAGTGTGACTGAGGATAGTGCACAATTTGCACAGGCTGCACAATGGTCAGCTTTGTACTCGCACCCCCACCCTCCTAAAAGTACCAACGTGAGCACTTTTTTTCTTTTTAAATGTTGTCAGGTGATGTTGACTCTAATGGCTGAACAGGGCTGATGTGCGGCACTTTGACATTAAAACAACAGCAACGCCGATAATGCTGCCCGTATAATACACAAATGCATTAGCAGGGTATTTACTGAATTAAAGTGTTGCTGGTAAACAGATGTTTTTGTGCAGCGGACGTTTTCTGTCATGTACTGAAGGGCTGTTGCGGAGTTACATAACAACCATGTAAATATATGTACTTTATATGTAGCTGACTTGGCGTCAGTCATGTTAGTGTAAATACAATTTCAAATTCTCGCATAGCACTTTGGGGGAAAAGGGAAAAGAAAATTCTGAGCCATTTTGTTTGTCCAAAATCTGGACGTAGCAGAAGAAGCCATTTCATTTGTCCCGTCGATGGACGCAGCGTCTGATTTGCAAGCGTAATTTAGCATAAAGCTAGCTGGCCTGGCTCTGTCCATACGAGCAGAAACCTGCCAAACTGCACCTTCAAAGCTCAATAATGAACATAATGTGTGGTGTGAACAAAAAAGAAAACATAAAAATAACAAATCATGATTTCACAGGGATTAAATACTGATCTATCTCTTGACCAGGAGCAATAACTTTCTAAGATTCCCACTGATTATCGCTAAACAAATGGTTTACTTGTGAACTAAAGTGGTGCTTAAGGGCAGATTCTGTTGTAGACAAACAGAACCAGGCTTGTCATTTCCCCCTCTAGATTGTGTGTTAGGATTAGGTGAATATCTCGTGTTACAAGTGTTATCTTAAAAATGTCTCATCGTTATGAACGTGACAGTTAACTTGTCATTTGTCTTTATGCAAGGTGAGGGAATGAACGTTTCTCAAAATGTGGAAACAACTGCTTAAAAGCAAGATTTCATTTTCATGTTTACTTGGTTAATAGTTCATAAAGGTATCAGTGAGAAGCACACATGGAATACCTTCTTCCTTAAAGTATGTAGCGACAAACTAATTTCCATGTAGTGTAACTGATTTTTATTCGTTCGACACACGTGACGTGACACTCACTTTGTTTCAAAATTTGCCGGAAAAGCAAAGACATTGGACACACTGAGGCAAAGGTTAATGTTTTCCTACAAGTCAAAGAGTTTTGTTTTGTAAACCAGCTCGGTTTGTGTGCATTTACGTGTCACATTTCTTGGACGGGTTCTAGTCAGATGAGGTTTCACATCTTTACTTTTCGGGAAGAAAATCAGAAGCATTTCATAGTAAACCTCTCTGTAATTCAGAAAAGATGTAGGGAATATCTGTACATCTTGTCCTTTGTTAAAACTAAAGGTTTTCTGTAACTTCATGAGCCATGTGATTATGCTAAATGTTTAACTGCTTGTTTATATGCAATAATACCAACTTAGGATGTGTGATATAAAATAGTGACTCCTTGTTGCTATGTACAATAGATAGGAAACATGTAATTAGAAAATACACTAATACTTCAGAAGTCAGGTTCTAACTACTGTATGTCTTATACTACGTGTTATACTCTTGTGTAAAGGATTTCCGCTGAAAAGAAAATGAACAGACAACTCAGATTACAGCATTAAAAAAATCAAATAATTTATTTCTGTGTTCTTTTTCCACATTAAATAAAAGCTATTGGACATTTCCAGATCCAAATCAAGAGAGGGGACAGGGGAAGGAGGAACAGGGGGAAACAGATTTGACATGCAAAAAAACCTTTTGCTCTCCCCTTTGCACACTTTATGGATGGCGGTGGAGGCGGAGCTGGGCGCCTGGAAAATACTGCGGGTAGCCCCGTGTGGTTGGCTCGCTGGTCTAAGGGACTATAGCATTTTGTTGTGCACTACCACTTCCAATAGGATTGTTAATTGTCTGACCATCAAACAGGTTTCTGGGGGAATCCATATTGTAAATGCAGAATGGCAGGTTGCTTGGGTGAGGGCAGAGGTGGCATTGACATTGTTAGAACAAGCAACCTTGACAGAATAGTGAATGTTCAGAACAGGGGGAAGAAAAAACAAAAATCAGCCACTAAGGTCTGTGAACACCCACTAGCATGGTAAGAGACTCCAAATGCAGAGGAGTCGTCATGAGACCGTCAGGTAAACCTATGCAACACCACAAGCCATAGCTACAAATGTGATAGTGGTGATGGAGCCCCGCGATGATAAAACAGAGCCCTTTGTTTCATTGTGGCAGGCTGTAATGCCCATATATCTACTGGAACTACCAGTGTTTCACAGGATTAAAAGAAAAAAGACATGATACCCATTTCCTTCGGCATCTAAAACACCTCTTCGGGCTGACAGCAGAATTACTCAAGAGTTTGAGGGAGATAATTGAAATTGGTGTGGGACGAGCAGCAAATATAACCACTGTCATTCTGGGTCGAGGTCATTTTTGTATGCTCATCGTTCTAGTTACAACTCCGAATGGGCTAAGTAGCACAGAAATCAAAAATAAATCTGATAAATCAACCCAAAATCACCCTCTTTCCCAACAGGTGATTCACCAAAAAGAAAAAAAAGAAGCTCTCAATACAATGAATAGAACACTCTTAAACAAATCTGAAAACAGACAGACTCCGATCCATTGTTCCAAATGCACATACAAACTTACATACACAGGCTGTTATGTGGGTGGCACGTCTGTAAACATCTACTCTCCTTTTCAGCCCTGGGCTCATTGGGTGAGATCCATCGGGTGGATATAAACCCAAAACATGAACAAGGTGTTGTAGTGTCATCAAAAGAGATTCATCCATCTGCTCTTACACAGTTTAAACAGCTAGGACAGGACATTTCTGTTTGTTCTGTAGTTAATATTTGTAGCAGACTGCACCGAAATCTGAGTCGTGTTGCTTGGCAGCATCTTTTGAGTGCTTTTCTACTCATAATCTGATAGGCAGGATAAAAGTACACAGATGTCCAATTGCATAACTTCAAATCTTAACCTGTAAACAAAAACTGCATTTTACAACCTGTGATGCAGATTGCTTTCCAATTTGACTTATTTATAATATCAATAAAACAATCTAGGGTGACTTAAGAGTTTAATCTCCCCTTAACTACGGACTACACAGGCTCCTGCCCAGCAGCGAGTGCAAACTCAAACCCTGGAAAGAAAGGAAAGTGAGCTTTTGTTCCTTTCTGTTACAAACAAGTGTCCTCATTAGAGAGGAGGGGGGGGGGAGAAATACAGCACCATAAAGGCTCTGCTTTTCCTGTGCGGGGCCCTCTGAAAGTAGAGAAATAAAAATCTGTCAGAGCAGATCCACCCCGTTGTCAAAATAACAGAACACATTTATACATACACACCGCAGCAATTTCCACAGAAGTGCATCTGACCTTTGTTCATTTTACTTTCAAGAAAAAACACAGAAGCATCTGAAGCAAACGTTCTTTGCCAGAATTAGTGTGGATTGAAACATCAAGGTGCATCTATGACATGTTCCACGCTTGAGATCTTAAAAAGTAGGCGAGGTTGGATGTGCATCAAAGTTAGGGCACCTGGGAAGTGCACAGTGGATTCAGCCGCTCACAGCAGCGTTAAGATTAAACAAGTCTATAGACGCATATCTAAATAAACTGAAAGCGAACAAAAAGAATAAAATATAATCTGCTAAGAATACTTGTCTATTTTCCGTTTTTTTTGTTTTTAATCAAGAGATAAACACACGCACACGGCATACTCAAAACAGGAATCCAGCATACGTAACACTTTGCCTCTGGTCAGGTGCTGAGGACGGACCAGAGGCGGGCCGAGGCTGCGGCGCGTTGCCTGTTATCAGGCAGATAACCGCAGCTGTGGCTGAGAGTGCTGATGGATTGAGTGGCACTTGCAATGAGGAGAAACTGAAATCATATAAAGGAAGTAAACTGAGACGGCTTGAAAAGTTTGACTGCACTATGATTGGCAAGAAATGTCCTCGAAAGCCGTAATTTTCACCAGTTTGGGAATTTTGCCCTGGCTGGCAGTGTGTTTAAGGAAAACAAATCGTAATCTGCAAAAATAGGAAAGAAGAAAATAAACCAATGTTCCGTCGCAGTTTTGATGAAAGATTAAGAGAAGGAAAATAAAACAAAAAATAGGTGGTGGATCCACCAGTTGGGCAAAAGGTTGAGGTGCAAATGGAGTGATTTGTTTTCGATCAGCTGCTCGGCACCAACATGCTTACAACAAACACAGGAAGGGGTCGGAGGGTCGGCTTCAGACTGGATTAATCAGCACAAACTTGCCACGCTTTAGTCCCACACTCACAGTAAAATAAATGCATGCATTTCTTTACAGGCGTTCAGTCCTGGAGGCTGAGGCAGGTAATGGAGACAGGATGGGAAACAAGGACACAACTGTACGCACCTTTCCAACCAAGCACGTGCTCACGCAGTCACACGAAAACATTCTCCAACTCACAGTGAGATCACTCATACCACAAACACACACACACACACACACACATATGCACACAAAAATAGGCCAAACACTCCCCCAAGAAAAAATTAGAGAAGATACAAACACGCAGTCATACTATAGCTTGTTCCATCCCCATCCAACTTACAAGGTTAAAAAAGAAACACAAAAATAAACTCCACAAATATTTTCTTCCCTGTCTGTTTTTACCGCCCCCACTTCCTTGTTTCACCTGGTGGTGTTGTCGTAAAGTTTGCGCTCTGTGTTCTGTAGAAGGGTTTGGTGTGGCGCTGTGTCCTCTTGGGTTTGGACACACGTCCTCACCTGAGCTGCCTCACAACCAGTCCATGTGGCATTCGAGCATGACAGCCCAAAGGTCATCTAGTCACCCAGTCAAGGTCATCCCAGAGACCACCCTCATTTGCCCCTTCCTCGTCACAGAAAGTATCAAGGGGCCCTTCATGAAAACATCAGGTGGGGATTTTCTTCCTTTCCATTTCTTCCAAAACAACAATTGTTCAGAAGTCAAGGACAACAAGAGGGTGTGTTTTCATGTCTATGCATACCTATGTGCATACTCCTCGTGGTTGGGCACAGGTGTGTGTCTGCATGTGTACTGTGTGTGTGTTTGTGTTTACTCGAGTGAAATGACCAGGGCAGAGCTGAGGCTGTCAAGCTGATCGTGAAAGAAGGGAACAGCACCCGCTGTCCTGTCCTCCCCCATCCCCCTCTTCTTTGCTTTTTAGCGGAGCCACAGTTTGAGCCGCAGCGCGTCCACTCCGTTCAGGTAGTATCTGAACAGCCGCTTGTCCCTGACAAAACCCAAGTTCTCGTACAGCTTCAGGGCTGATTTGTTGGTGATCTCAGTCTCCAATACAACCTGGGGACACACAGATAGTGGTGTCAGACATGTTGTTAGGGAGCAGAGTGATGTATGAGATTCACAGCTTTTTTCCTGAACTGCTGTGAAATGTTGATGAAATGTTGATGAAATGTTGATGAAATGTTGATTTCAGTGGTGGATGGGAAGAACCGTTATTCAATTGACAGTTACTGTGATTAACTGTGAGAAAAGGATGTTCAGTAACACTGGAGTTGGACTAGCACAAACCTGAGATAACAACAAAGCCCCGAACACTTCAACTACACATTTCCCATGTTGTCATTGTTTCTTCTTCTCCTGTGTATTTGGTCTTGTAAACTCAAGACAATCGTAGTCTCTTGCATATGTTAACACTGTAACACTGCTGGTGCACATCTAAGGGAAGCATGCCAAAGCTGGTGCCTTATTGCATGAACACAATAATTAGGTTTATTTTTAGGCTTCAATAAACATGTTAATTGTACTCTGGCTGTACTTGAATATATGGATTGGAAAAAAAAGAAAAAAAAAAAGAAAAAGATATGTAAACTGAGCTAAGAGGAATTGGTATACAAGACTTACTTCATCACAGTCTCCCTCCACCATGGCGTAGATGGCCTTCTTCACCAGGTTAGTGCCTGGAATAGAGGAGTCAGTCAGTTTTAGGTAAAAAATAAATAATGCAAAGGAAAACAATGTCACATCCTTTTAAAGAGCAGTGTGACACCTCAACACAGTGTATATACAATCTATTTGATATCAAGATGATTTACTTTAAATTAATTGCCTAAGTAAATGTAAAATAAATAAAGATGGATTTCTTATTCTGCTTTAACCCAACACTCTTGATATAAATGTGGCAACTTAAGTGTTTTCAGCTTGACATTGTACACACAACTCATGAAACACCCATCTCTCTCCTGTATAAACTGACCAAGTCTGCAGATGTGACTTGAAACAGCAGTAGTAATCTCGTCCGACTCTTCACCAAGCTTCTGAGTTCGTTTCGAGCACCTGGATGTACTTTAGTGAATGTCATCATAATATGACGAGCTGTATTTAAATCTGCTGTGGTAAACGATCTGCAGCATAATTTGCAAAGTAGCTTTGAGGACCGTGTCAGACATAAACATCTGTCCTTTTTTGGTACTAGCCATGAAGAAGCTGTTCAATTCTTGGACATCACATCTCATCTCATAGCCCTAGTCTATACCATGAGTGAGACTTACCGATGCTTTTCCTTCTGTGTTTTGAATCCACAGCCAGCATGGCGATGTAGCCACGACGGAACATCTTCTTGTGCATGTCAAGCTTACATACGATGGCTCCGACACACTCCTGCTCCACCATGGCCTGTAACACACATTGTGTTGTTCAGAACAACATCCTGACTCCCGATACCAGTGTCAGTACTCTGGAATGATAGTCGTTTAGTAAGAGTTGAATTTCCAATAAGCTGCGACTGAGGTGTATGAGTATAGCACTCTGCTTCCACTCTCTGCAGACATACTGGGCATGCCAACTCCTTTTTAGCATTAAAGCCAGTGAGAATGAAAAAAGCCATGGCTGCCAAAACAGGTGCTGTTGCAGACTGTCCACAATTTAACTGCAAAAAAACCTAAGAAGTGAGATACTACATGGATACTACAAACCCCATCTGTAAAAGACGTTAAAAAGCTATACAGTAGAGCTGATTACTAAATTAATTAAAATACAACTATTTTGATAATCGATTACTCGGTTTGACGAACACCAATCAACATTTTTTAAAGGTTTTCTGACATTTTATGGACCAAACGATTCATTGATTAATCGAGAAAATAATGGACAGATTAATCAATTATGATCGTTAGTTGCAGCTCTACTATACAGACCAAAGAAGCGGGACATGTCCACAGAGACAGGTGAGGGAATGTGAGACAACAGAATGAATAAAGAATATCTTAAGTTGCAAATGCAATGTTCAACTCTGGTAACCGTTGCTTTCCCGTAACTTGAGAGCTGCTAAAAATCTGATCCATCTTTAACAGATACAAGTGGTTAATTGACACTCAGTGTTTAAAATGTAGTAGTTTTCTCCACCGTTTCCTGAAAATACTAAGTACTAAATATTTAATAATGTATACCAAATGTACATTGTGATTATGTGACAAACCTACGACATTGACTGCGAGTAGGTTTGGACATTAGACTAACAGGTCTCAACATTTTCTAATTTTATCAATTTAGATTGAAAAATGACTACAAATTAGAACTATTTCTCCTCTGTGTTCTCACATATTATTAATACATATATTTGCTGTGAATTAGTTTCTGTGTCATGTTTGAGAAACATGTATGTTTCATTGAGACAATCGATCATGACAACACATAGCTGCTGACTGCCTAGCAACTCTTATTCTGCTATTCCTGTCAAGCTAGCAGTCCTGCTTGTTGACTAGCCCAACCTCTGACCTTCATGTCATGGCACTTCCTCATGTGTCAGGGTACAAGACAAATTGAAAGTAGGAAGTTTACAACCTTGAGTCTCAGAGTATAAACACAGTGAGGACAGTGTTTTTCACAGCAGAAACCCCTAAGTGGACACTGCAGGTAAAAGAGGCAATGTCTATCTCCAATACCTGTCACGACTAAAATGGAAAAGCGGGGGTTATAGAGGACTGTGTGCACTTCATTCCTCTACACATATCTGGACAAAAGACCCTGACAAGAGACAAAGACTGTTACATCAGCTGAACTCCATTTGACACATTAAATCAGACTAAGAGCACAAACGTGTCAAGGCTTTTTGGCAGAAATGTGGTTTGTTTACTTGTCATATTGACTTATAGAAAACCAGGCCACTGTGCGGCCAGTGGACACGCCTGCATGTATGTGTGTTTGAGCTCAAGTTATTTATTAGACTCTATGTTTGACTGAGGACCCACTGACAGGTGAAGAAACCTTGAGGCACGTGGACACACCCAGCTCCACTAATTTCTCCACAGCTCCAAGTAAACAAGAGTTCATGGCAATGGAGTAGAGTGATCTGAAGAAGTGTGTGAAAACAGATATTGTTCACAATCATACTCACCAGAAAACAAAGCTGCGGCCAGTTGTGGATGAAGTACCTGTACGTATAAATTGAATAAGGTTCAGACAAGTCCTTGGTGATCAGTCTCATAATCCACGGCATTTGCAGCTCAGACTCGTAGCGGACATATCGAATGCCGTGACTCTCCTCTTCCGCTCGGACGGGACAACTGTTCAGGTCGAGTCGGGCCAACTCCGCGGTTGGAAGCTGCTCCTGGTCCTGGTGCTGCTGCTCCGGGTCGGCGATGCCGTCCTCTTCACCGGGGCCAGCAGAGACCGACGGCTGATCACTCAGCGGTCTCGGCGGCTCCGTGCGGTCAAACTCGTCTTTCCGTTCGTGAGCCTCCTCGGTTCGCGTGAAACCCGGTATCCCGTTCACACTATTGTTAACCAGGGGAGAGTGACTGCCGTTTTTGGAGAAGGGGCTGTGGCCTTCGTGTTGGCAATGCTCACTGTTACTTCTAACGGCCGGAGCCCCTCCGCTGCTGCCGCTGCTGTCACAGTTATCTATGGACGGTCTCGGATTGTCAGGTCGGTTTCCTGGACGTTGGTGACTGTTAACGTCCTCTGAGGGGCTGACCAAGCCGTTTAGCTGTTGTTGCTCTCGGGCTTGCATTTTGAGGTGCAGTGCCGCCGGGCTAGCTCGGGCTAGCATGTTTTTCTGCTTCTTATTTAACGACCCTTTCACTTCGTTTACCGGCTGCGACGTCTTCCCGGTGCCGGCGGGTACACAGTCCTCCCCGTAGAAGGCCGGTTCTCCGTCTCCCCCCGCCGGCTCCGCTATCCCAGCTCCGGGGAAAGGAGGAATTTCAGCCGGGGATGCAGGCAGAGCGTTACTAGGCCCAGGCGGCACTGTGGCCATCCCACCGCATTAAGGTGGAGATTCGCGCTTGGAAAACGTCGAACACAATCTCATCCACAAGGTGAAGTTATATACAAAACATATACAAGTTACTTCACCGAATTTTGCACTAAACCGAGGACTTATGAGGCGATAGTGTGTCCCGCTGGAGTCGGAGTCACTGCTTTCTCCTCGGTTTCCCTGCTGCCGCAAAGTGCTGTCGCAGCAAACGCCATTGCAAGAACAGAGTGAACCGTTTTACGACAGTGGTGTAACGCTTGACAGATGACGGATTTTTTTCAACACATGGGTCTAACTGTCTTTTATTTTGAAATAAAGTCTTGTGATAAGTTTTAATTCAAGAATAAGAGACACTTGGTCGAAAGACGACATTAAGTACAATTAAAAGAATATCTCTATACATTTGACGTAGCTTTATAGGGCCTACATAATCAATATGTGACCTGAATGACCCACGGAGAAAATGTCAATATGTGCATTTACCGGAAAACGCAGAATCCTCCAGTGTCATTGCCTTTGATCTGTTCTCTCTATTAAGTTCCTTTAAAAAAATGCAAAGTTAAATGGTCAACATCAGAAAAATAAATACATGCAAAACCACATAATGACTAATAATAATACTACTACTACTAATAATAAAAATAATGATGATGATAATTTCATTATTATCATTATAAAATAAATCTGATACACTCCAGTTGGGAAAGCTGACTCAGCATCCCCAGTAATTCGGATACTGCTAATGTCCAAGGTCTGTGTGGTTGTTCATTTTCGTACCAGCAGAGGGCGACAAATAAAAGGATTTGTTTAACCAGACAGACAACCAATTTTCTCCCACTCATACCGTAGTTTCTCCACTAGATGTCTCCAGTAGATAAGTTTCCTTTCCTCATGAGCTTACTGCGCTCCAAAAAAGTAAGTATACGTTTTTGGGCTATTTATAAAATCCTACCTACTCCAATCTGCTTTTCTCTAGAATTCACAGATGGACGTTATTCATTTTATTTCTCCACAGACTGATGTTTCACTGCTGTTCCTCAGCTAGTAAACCAAGTTTATCAGGTAATAACCCTAGAGACAGAATTAATTTCACTTTAGGTTTATTTTGCAGGAGGCAGGAATTGTTGTTCATTCTAGGTGGCAGTGTTGCTCTGTCATGTCATCAAACAGGTTCATGCAGCTGATCGCTATTCGAAAAAGTCATGATGTGAACTTTCAAGTCCAAGGAAATGCCTTGTTTCCTAAACATGGGACAGAGAAAACATATTTATCAAGTAGATAGATAGATAGATAGATAGATCGATAGATAGATTATGATGATTTCTCTTTTATGTGCTATAGGAAAACCTTTTTGAGTCTATAGGAGTGTCTTATTTTGATTTTAAATATATTGTACCAAGAAGGAGACAGTGAGATAGACAGAAAGAGAGAGATGGCTCCTTGAAAGCTAAGCCTTGGGGCTGAGAACTCTCTGAAGAGCAGGAATCAGGCATGCACAATCAGTTCCCCTCTTCAAATCTCCTTTACAGGCCTATCTACTTGAACAGCCTTCTCTTAATTACTTTCTCTATCACTTAGCAAGCTTTGCCTGGGACTAGGAGCAGCCGTGGTCGTGCCAGAGACACTTGGCTGCATGGTTTGGACCCATACTTGTATATCTTCTTTCACACAAACCTGTACCTTTTTCTCTCATCAGCCTCTCATCATCCCTTTTTTTTCTCCTCTCTTTCCTTTCATTCTGCACTGTTCCTCTCTGTGCATGCACGGCTCTCCCCAGCCTGTCTCTGTAGCTGTTTCCAAATATCTCCAGGGCGTCAGTTGCGTCATGTGATCGGTGTGCTTGTGATTACAGCAGTTGGCATCCATGCACATCTATATATATTATGTATATATATGAGGAGCAACCCAGAATACCATGAAAATTACAGCATGTAAAGAAGTAATAGGTCAGTGTAGTGGAGAGAAGTGGTGAGTGACAGTATGTCCAGCACAAACCAGGCTGATACTGACATGTAGATACATTTAAATTGTCCATTTTAGTGGCTGAGGCCACGCTTTCAATATCCATTTTTAACCATCTTTTTCATCTCCTTCTCCTGCCTGTCATGTCAGATTGCCCCCTTCACTCTCCTCCTTCTCAGTCCTTCTTCGTCATCTTTTTTTTCCTTTTTTTTTTTCGTCTGGCGTCTGGTCCTCTAGAGCTGCATTTAATTAGTTTCTGTTTGGTTAATTAGGGGCTAAAGTTAGGGGGTCAGAGCGGCACAAAAGCGGGTCAGGCTGGACGGATGCAGGTGCTCTAGAGTGGTTGCCAGAATCCACTGTTCAGATTAAGATGGCTGCAAATTGTCTGGAGAGAGAGAGAGAGAGAGGGCAGTAAATGACATGGGAGGAGGTTTCTACCACATGGCCCATGCTAGCATCATTGTTGTTATTATTTGACATACATATATTTTCAATTCCTTGCATTTTTTCCAAGAGAAACCAGCTCATATTCACTTGTCCCCATCTTCCTCACTGGCACACACCACACAGAGCTGATGGTGTGTCCAAGTGATGTCTTTGCCAGTCAGTTTCCCTGCTGCCATACAAGGTGCTGTGTTGTATGTTCTCATTCACTCGCAGCACTCAGGCCCCCTTTGTCATCTTCAAGTGACAGCTTTCTTTACCCCTTTCTCTTGTTTTCGTTCTGCGGCTGAATTCGGCCTAAGGACATCAAATAGTCACTAACTTGAAGACTGATAAGTAAACGTCAGTGACCGCGTTCAGCTGTTTACTCGCTGTCCTCATTACACATGTTTTTAAACATGTCATACATGACAATATGGGAAGCAGGCAACATATGTAGCTTTGATTAGAGAACACCAGAAAAGGATGGGGAAAAAGACCTGTTTGACCTTTTCTTCTTCCCTGTGGAGATGAAGCGGGATCAGATAGAGAGGAGAGAAGAGAGAAGAGAGAGGAGAGAGGAGAGAGGGCATCTCTGGCATGGCTGGAGCTCCCTCAGTGCCTGACGGTCCTGGGGCCCTTTAGACAGGCGCCAGCCCAGCAGGGAAGCAGAGACAATCACGCAGCACCAGATTCAACGCACCGAGATGGAGGGATGGAGGGAGATGAGAAACAGAGGGGAGGATTGAGGGGGAGTGGGTGGTTGGACAAAGAGCACTGCTGAGAAAGGTGGAGGACGTGGCAAGGAGAGGAGTACATAGGCCCAGGTAGAGATGGAAAGAGCCGCTGAGTGAAAAAGAGTTGAAAAGAGTTGGACGCAGACGAAGAAAACAACGGTGCAAATCAATAGGAGTTGAGAGGAGTGGAAGTATAAGGAAGAAAAAAAACAAGCTAGAGACAGATAACGCATATTCTCTCTGTAACAGTCTTTATCAGCCGCCCAGATCGTGGCGTATGAACAGTGATCCAAGTCAACCATCTGCTGAGGCTAGATAAGCCTGGGAGAGCTGGGTATTGAGCTGTCACTCAGGGAGGTGTGCAGGAAAAAGAAACAGAGGGGAGAGAGGGACAGAAGAGAAATAAAGACAGAACAGGAGAGGGAGAGAGAAATCAACAAGGAGGGAGGGCTGTGAGGAAGGTAGGAAAGCTGTGTCTTGTTACAGAAAGACTTAGCGTCAAATAGACCAGTCCAGTCCCGTCCTGTCTCATCCTTCAGCGATAATGAGAACGACAATAAAACAAGGCTTTTTTATTTGTATTCATTTCTGTCAGTGCATAGCTGTACGGACCCACACATCCATTCACGGCATTGCTGCTAATAGTGCAAATGATGGTGATGAGGCTGTTTGTTCTTTTCTGTCACTGTCACTAACACACACATACAGTTTATATTTTCTATAAAGTTCACGACTCCAACAAGTTTTTCCCCAGTGATGACACCTCTTTTGTTGGGGATCGTCCCCAGAGAGGAGGATGAGTACCTTATTTGATTAAGCTTGTGTTTAGGTGATTAAGTTAAATCCCACTTAAACTTACCACTTAAACCACTCACTGCATAACTATAAGTGACATTTTTCTAATGCATATTGGCTGTTTTGTGTCACCACCGCCCATTCATCCATTTTTGAGTTTTAAAGGTATACATTCAGTTCCATCTCTACAAGGTTTATAGTGTGATACTGTGGTAGCACGGGGGCATGAATTAAGGCCCGAGAGGGGGGTCAGACCCAGGAGTGGGGGTTAGGAGGGATTAGCCGAGGCCAGTTGGATCATTTTACAGCCGAAGGACCCCCCCACCCTCCTCACCCTCTGCAGTCTCTTGGACAATGAGGATTAAACTCCTCTTGTTCTTCAACTCCGAAAAACGGCAGGATGACAAAGACTATTCCTCCTGGGTCCTCTGGCTGTGGCTCGGAGCTGAGCTGAGTCGAGGGAGGAAGGGAGGCGAGGGAAGGAGGGAAGGAGAGAGGGAGGCAGGAGGAGGCAGGGGGTCCATCATAAAATTAATCCCTTCACAGTTTCCTCTGGGTGCAAAGTGAGATATGAGGCAGACATGTCTAATGAAACGCTACAGTCATCTAAGGGCACGGCGATAAAAGCATATATTAAACTAATGGAGCTCGTCATTAGTGCCTCTATTAAGCGGATCGAGAGGGCTGTGCTCGTCTTTGGTGATCAGCACTGGAGATTTAAACAAAACTCCACTGTAAAAAAAGTCTTGTTGCAATATATACAGTATAAGCTCACATACCCGCAATCCTCAGGGAGGAAACTGCTGCAAGACACAGTTTCTGTTTGTAGTTTTTCGTTTAAGGAAACATTAGGTATTGGAGAACCATATTGGCTATACTCTGCCCATTATATTTTGTCTGTTTAATCCATAGTAAATAAAAAAAAATTCACATTTTTGTGTTCAGTGTTTATAGAAAGAAAAATGTTTTATTTGTGAGGTTTAGAAGTCTAGTTAAGCAAAAGATTTGACATGTAACTCCACATTTTCAATACAGGCATAGGTTTTAAACTTAATTCTTAGTTTAAACAAGGCAATGAATATGCATATTGACAAATAAAAAAACAACTTTTATTTATATTCCTGAAACTTGCAGGGGTCGTGAGGCTGATTCAGCCTCGGACAAAGCGAAGTACTTGCTGTTCTTCCTTGTTACCAGTCTTTCTTCGAAGCTTAGCTCACCGTCTATCCCTTTAAATTTACATTGTGTGGGCCAGCTGCAATATATGTATCTTGATCGCAGTGAATAAAAAGTATCAGAGGCTTAGTAAATTGAAAAATAAATCATGTGTAAAAGCCCAATGTTGAGCAGTGTGTGATCGTAGCCCGAGGCGCGGTGATTAAGGGTGTATGGGGCAAAGTGTCCGCTAAGGATGTAACAGTAAGCTCAGTATGTGACAGAGTGTCAGGCTTATTGAAGAAGATTTTGTTGCCCTCAGTGTTTACAATTACAATATGACAGCTACTGTTGCTTGTATGGGGACAGTTTTGATGGTGTAATGCAGAGGAACAAATCTACAGGTCAATATGTGAGCCGAGAGGGACAATAAAAGACAAAACAAAGAGAGGTCCACTGTTTTTTACATTTTTTTATGTGAGAATGAGGGAGTCAATATGGCCACTTGAAAAGAGGAATAAAAAAAATAGAACCGAGGAAGATGGTGAGCTGCACAACAGAACCAGGGGGAGTTAGAGGAGAAAGGAGAGGAGGGGCCTTTCATTCAAAACAAGCCCTTTTACTTATAGAAGGGAAAAAAAAAGAGCAAAAGAGAAGCTTTCTTCTCACCTCCTAGACGCAGTGTCAAACCCAATCAGTGTCTGGTCTGCCAGTGCTGCTCGTCTCCTAGGCACCAGCTCACAATGGAGGCGAGCCTCGGTCGCCACACCTCTCACTTCCAATCTGCATCCTCCAGGACAGGCCTGAGAGCAGGGGGCCGCGGGCAGGGACAACAATGCACCTCAAATGGTCAAATTCTCACAGAAAATCCCTCTGCTTCGAGCATTGGATTACAGTTAGTAGAAGTAAAAAAAACAAAAAGTTTAGCTTTAGATCAGTTCATTCTGATTTGGATAGTTAATATCAGATGTTATTGTTGAAGAGCCGGCGTAAGCACGGCTTACGACAAATGTGTGAGTCGCAGCATTGTTCTTAAAGATTTTCAACACATGTGGGAAGAATGGGGACTTAGTGTCAGGGTGCAAACGTAAAGCCAAACACAAATATGGTTAAACTGCTTGATGATTACAACAAACCCGCAATCCCTGAGCTGCAGACTCCCTGTGCTAATAAACGTGAGCAACAAGGCTTGATCCTCGGAAAACCTCGCCACTCACAAAAAAGAAAATGTCTGTCTTAAACAGACACCCCCTCCCAAATCGCATTGTTGAGCAAATCCTGTATTAAAAGGAAAGAGTTACTCTGCATTTATACTCTGGAAGACTTTAGTTAAGCCAGTGCCTCTGCCACTTTGCAGCGCGGGCTTCATCGTGGCCGAGTAAATCCGTGTCTCAATGGCGATTGGCTAGGCCGAAAGGGCCATCTTTTTCACACGCTTCCTCGCTCGCCACCCCCTCCCTCTCCGCAGTGTTTACCCGTCACCAAACAATGGCTGGTTACTGGCAATTAAACAGCATTTTCCAAGGAATCCGTGGCACTGGTCTAATGGCATTACTGTTGGATGATTCAATCCCTGAATAGTCAACAGGATTTTGCCTCTCACCAGGAAAATACTGCTTCATCGAATTACCCGTATTACATAGATTTACCCAAAGCTTATGATTCAGGGTTCACAGATTACTGCTCTTCTAAAGATGGTGAGAGAAAAGAATGATGGGCCAGGAGAGCGATGACTCCAATGCCTCGGAGCCGACCGCTGCCGCACTGTCACGCTCTTTTTCCAAAGGGACAAAGCAGAACGGAAACTTTACAGATTTAGAGATGAACACACCTGAATGCTAAGACTTCTTTTCTACGACTGTACTTTGTTTTGCTGACTTGAAATTAAATATGACGCGACATTTTTGCATTACAATATCTAAAAAAAGGTCAAAATATTTCACTGTTAATGACATAATCTGCTTTACCTGCCTCGCCAGAACTGGCAACAACGTGTTCAGCGTACACACACTGGACTCTACTACTTTCTCTCCTGCAACTCACATGTATATTAAGCCTCTTTCACACTCACGTTAACGGGTATTTTTAAACTGCTACAGAAAAGAAAAATTCTAATTCTAATTGCCAGTGGTTCTTCTGCCACGTGATGTTTTACCGGCATGTTCCTCCGGCACAATGTGTCAGAAAAGAAGAAAACGCGACCACTACCAAAGCCCTCAGTGATTTCGTTACTGTGGTTACTATATTACATCCTTTACATCGGTCTCTCTTTAAATCAGTTGTTAAGATGAACCAGTTGATGAAATAAATGATGTTTAGCACTATTCCAATCAGGAACCCAAGGCAGAGCCATTGGACATGACTGTGAATGACTATTGTTTAAACCTGGATTAAACTGATCTTCTGGCCATTGGTAATATGGTATTACTTCTTGCTATCTGTGTGACTTACGGTTATCCACAATGTGAAGCACATAGCAAAATGTCAGATTGAGAAATGAAATAAATATTCAGTACCACAAGTTAGCCAGTGTGTTGTCTTTTTGCTTTTGCACTTTACCGTGTGTACTTGTCTCTAACTCTAATCTAATCTATTCATTGCCGTTTACATTGTGCTGCTGCATTTACAACCCTCCCCAGACAACGATCCCCATGATTCCACGCTGCTTCACAACGTCATCGAATGAGGTCTTGTGATTATTGTTTTAATTGGGAGACCCATAGCAGCAGAAATGACATACTGTGCATTTAAATGTTGGATATTCAAGTTTACTCTACAACATTTACCGCTGTACGCACACACACACACACACACATGCACACACAAGCGTACAGGAGCCAACCAGCACATTGTACCCTTTGACCTTCCATGGGTCGAGTCGGGCTGGGCAGCTCAGGGAACCAGGAGGACCAGCCAAGTCCATTATCTCACAATGAAGGGCTAATTACTGGGCCTGCAAGCCTCAAATCACACAGCAGCAGACTGTCTGTCTCTGTCCTCTGCTCACCCAACATCTTAATTGCTCTTTTATTCTCTCTCTGTTTTTACTGTGCTTCTCTCCCCAACTTGCTCCTTCTCTCACGTCACCCATTTCCTCACATAAAAGCGAGATGCTAATTGCCTGCTATGGAAATATTGGGCCTGTGATTAGCCAGGCAGAAGGTTTTGGCTGGCCTGTGCTTTTCTGTTTCTGTACGAGGGGAGTGTTGAGCCAGCATGTCGGGGCTTTAAAAATGGGAAACTGCGGTCGCTGGCGGTGAAAGAAAATGTGGTTTTTTTCCTGACAGACGCATGCGAGGCAGAGTTCAAAGTGCGAGCACTCATTGTGCTCCGGTGACAGTCTCTCAGAGTGCTGTGTTTGCAAAAATGTTAATAGAAAATCCTCTTGAACAAAATTAGAGGAGCATTTATTCAGTTACTTGCAGTTTGAGTTAGTACAGCACTGACTTATTTCTTTGGAGACTAATTATTGTCCCCTTTTAGGCCTCGATATCCTAACAAACAGAGATTCAGCTTGAATTACACAGTAAAATATTATTATGATATTACTGGTGTCTAGTTACGTTACTTTCACGGCAAATTATAATGTGAATATTTACAATAAATGTGTCCTAGATTCTGCAGGTTACTGTTGCTGCTACTGTTGTTGACAGAACTGACACTGTAGCTTCACAGTTACCCCATAGATTAGTGTAATTTGTATTTTCCTGTATAAATACTTAATATGGATTCCTATAATAGACCATCAAAACTGTCCCCATACAAGACCTAATAGACCCACCTATAGTAATTCCGCAACGACACACAAAAAATATGGCATTATATTGTGAATTCTCACAGTTAAAACCTATGTCAAATGATAATAATGTAATTTATTATGACAAATAACTGTCAAAGCTTATGAAATCCTTAAAATAATTTACAATCTATAGAATAAAAAGGAGCAAGTTAACACACATGTGGTTGGAGATACATTTTTACTCTGGCATTTCATTTTTTATCTATGGTGTGTATCCCAAAAGGCTTTGTTCTAATTGACTCCAGATAAATATACATAGACTCATGTGAATGAGGGCCAGTGGAGGAATGTGCTGCATCTATTCCTCATCTTCTTCTCTTTTTAAACAGCTGAAGAATTGATGAAAAATTCTGAAAGTGTGTTTAACAAGTGTATAGATATATGTATATATCTACATATATATCACATATCACCTCCATTTTTTTTATTCTATTACCACGTCCCCTTGATAACCTTTATCTCTTTTAATAGACTTCACATGTGAGCCATTTTAATAACTTTGATTCAGCCACCTGCCATTTTGACCTCAACTTTGTCCCAGTAACCAACCAAAGCTTTGTGGATACTGAAACACTCTTTCAGCAGTTTCTTAGCGCTTTGTTTAAGTTTCAGGGGGAAAAAAAAGAAAGAGGGAAGAGAGAAGAGAGAGAAAAAGAGAGAGAGAGAGAGAGCTGGAAGCCAATGGTGGGAGCAGTGGAGAGTTGGAGCAGAGCGGTGATTGGTGATGGTAGTGGGGAAGTTTGAGGGCCAAGACGGGTGCAGGCCGGCTGTTCAAAGGCTGGCTTTTTGCATTGTTGGTCAGTTGGGGATTAAGGTCTTCTGTGCAGCAGAATAGCCCCTCTAATTAAAAAGGATAAGAAGGCAGAGAAATAGCGAGAGGCATGGGAGGAAGCAAAGAGAGAGGGAGAGGGGAGAGCAAATTTGCAGAGAAAAGAAAGAAAAGAAAAACTGTTTTCAGTGTCACTCTTGTAGCCGGGCCTGTCGATTCAGTCTGGATTAACTTTACACTCCTCCTCCCAGTTTCTCTCTGTCAGTGCCTCTCTGTCTTGCAATTTCCGAATTAATTCTCCTCAAAGTTAAACAATGTGTTCAAAGCCTTCAGATAGACTCCAAGAAAGTAACGTCAATCATGTTTTAAATCTTCCACTAAAAATACTGACGTGTTGCCACTTTAAACTATATGAAGCGCCTCAGGCATTTTTTTATTTCACTTTTTAAACCAAGAAATTCTCAAATCGTTTGCAGGTTTGTGTGGACTGTGTGTGTGTGTGTGTGTGTGTGTGTGTGTGTGTGTGTGTGTGTTTGCTGTCATCAGAATGAGAATGGAGGAGCTGTGTGCTGTGGCCCAGATGCTGGCTGACAGTAGGTGGGCTGTTTGCTGTGGGGATGCCAGGTTGTGTTTTTGTTTGGCCCTCCTCTGTCCCGCCTGCCTCCCTCCCCTCGCCCAGTGGGGGGTCCTGGGCTCCTGGGGCCGGACCCTGCTGACCAATACCCAGGTATGAGGCTTCTCAGTTTGGCTAACACTAGCCACAGGCTGTGGGAGGTTAACGAGGTACCACCAGGGACAAGACATTCAACTCTTGCTTCAGGCAAAAACCACCGGTGGATGTATCTCACTGACGGACATGAATATGATGTGATGTAAGCCATTAGGTAGTGTGGGTGCAAAGTGGCTTGAACGGTAATAATAGTGCAGGTGCAGCAGATTCTGAAAAAAAGATGCATTTAAAACATAAGATTAAAGATTGTGCTATCATCAAACAGTGCTATCATTTGATTTGTTTACTTGGGGCAAATAGAAATCAGTTCAAACGTTTAACCTTTAACATTGTGATATTTGACACATGAGTTTGCTCCGATTACCTTCAAAAAACAGTGTTTTGAAACTACTTAGGTTTTACTTTCCACCTCCTACAACAATCTACATTTGTTTCCTACAATTTTGTTGGAAATGGCTGATAGAAACACAACAAATATAGGCTATTAGATAGTGACAGGATACTGTTACGAAAATCAGTATTAGTCAGTATCAGAGGGATTTTGAATCAACTTTCTTTTTTTTGCTAAAACACAAACCAGAAACTCTGTTTTCAGGTTTTCAGTTCCCTTGCCTTTAGAGCTCCGAGTCTAAATTGCGAAAAAGACAAAGAAAATGTTTTGTTTGTTGCAAATTATGAGTTAGAATGAAGGTAACAGTTTCCACATGCACTCTGTTAGAATATCTCTGTGCAGTCCTCAATCTGTCCCAGTCAAATACATATAGATATTTAGATATTTAATAGAGCAAGTGCAACTTATATCAAATGTTGTATGTTTGTGAGGGAAAACAAACCATGACCCCAGCGTGGAGCAAAGGTCATGGACTCTTCTGATACAGTGGCTTCATACAGCATCATCACTGTGTCATATCAATAAATCTATCAGCACGCCGTTTACAGTGCAGATGGCGAAGAAGCCGTCATATGTCTACATTCTTCTGTGTGTGTGTGTGTGTAACAGATGGGAATTGGTTGAGTGGGCCAAGTGTCATTGATCTGACCTTGAACTGGACAGATGAAGTGAGCAGAAATAGATAGATAGATAGATAGATAGATAGATAGATAGATAGATAGATAGATAGATAGATAGATAGATAGATAGATAGATAGATAGATAGATAGACAGATAGACAGATAGATAGATAGATAGATAGATAGATAGATAGATAGATAGATAGATAGATAGATAGATAGATAGATAGATAGATAGATAGATGGATAGATCCTTAAACATATTAAAGTGTAAATAAATAAAGGGAGAGAGGCAGCAGCACATACTGCCTTCCATGTTCCACTACATTGTGAGAGTTCAGTATCTCAGTCCCACGATTCTTAGTCCTCAGTTCTCGAAACAGCAGGAGAAAGCGTGACTTTGTCAATTGGCCCGCAGACAGGAGGAGGGCATATTGCCACAGACATTAACAAGCGACTTCACTTTCTTTACAACCCCGGCCCGTTTAGCTGAAACGCTCCCCAAGGCTATTAGATATTTTCTGATGAATTATACATCAGAGGTGAAGATGAAAGGACTCTGCGTGAGCCAGAAACGTTGCTGTGGGACGACAAGGAGAGCAGATACTTAAACGCTGTTGGCCTCTTTGTTTTTTGAAAGATGTGCTGCGGGGGAAATGGGGAAACCACCAGTCACGTTTCATCGCTTAAAAAACTCTCTTACTTCAGTCATGACCAACAAATAAAAATGAAAGTTTCTTACCTTATTTATAAAAAGAGGAATTTTCTTCCAGTGCCACTGAATGCAATAACAAACACCGATGTGTTCTCATATACATAATGTAAATAATTTGATATTGACCTGAGGCTTGTCGTGTTTATACGGTCTAATTAGTACCTGCTGCTTGTCAGGGAGCATCAATCACAGGCTCTTGTCCTGTCTCACCTGCAACTGGGGCCAAAATAAAGAAGACAGAAATATCACACTGACTCTAGCTTCAATCAGTGCAGAAGAGCGTCATCTTTTAAATCCACCATAGAATATGGTGCTGTAGTCCTAAACTGAGACTGTGTGTAAGGCCTAGTGACGGTCAGGTAAAACAGTATTTAAAAGTGAATACATGTCCAAGTGGTTCATTTTTGATAAACTGCACACACACATACATCAGGTGCTGGATGGTGGTGGTAGTTATGGTGACGGTGGGTGTACAGTGGGGGGTGGCACCGTCTCGTTTTTTTTTTCTTCCCCTCCCTCAAATCTCCTTTACAGGGTTACACACTCTCAATCCGTGACAGATCCCCCAGAGAAGTTATTGCTTTGAAACAGTGCTTCAGTTCTGCTGGCTCAGCTTATTCTGACAGAACAACAGCACACACAGCAAACACAGCTGCAGCCTTCTGACTCCTTTATAAAACAAAACAACAACAAAAACAGGCCTGTGCAAAGAAATAAGAAATGATATGTGACATATTTTTGCACCAAGTGCTTTTTAAATTGTACAATTGTTAAATTATAAAATGGTCATGTTCTTCTTTTTCAAGGGCTGTTATGTGTATTTGTAATTTATTATGTTTTTATGTGAGGCCAACAACAATAAAGTAAAACACCTAAAACACAAGGACTTTAATTTTCCTGTCCTTTTCTGTCCTCTTGCATTTATGAAACCTGTGGTCCCTGTGAATGAAGTAATCTGTCTTCATTAACTTGAACATGACCCTATAGCTGTTTTCCCTTATAGGTTAATTATGGATATTTATTTATTTATATAGTCTCACACACATAATTCATACTATAATCAAGCACATTTACGTCCCTGCTCTAACAAATAAACAAGTAAACATAAAATAAAAATGTATTAACACTTGGCACGCTGCTAAAATATATAATATGGGTGACTTGAAGGCAGTTGGATCACACAGCCTGTGTTAGTTCTGTATCATCAGAGGAGCCGGTGATGCTTTTGGAGCTGATGTTTGGCACCAGCAGGACACTTTTCTCCAGCTCTGTCACACCTCTCTGCTGCACATCTCTCTCTCTCTCTCTCCCTCTCTCTCTCTCTCTCTCTCTGCATAAATACTCTGCATCTTTCAGAATTATCCGCATCCAACGAGCTTAAACCTGGAGGAAACTAATCAAGGCCGCGTTGGTTTAGCAGAACCACTCTGCTCTGTTGGAGAGAGGCGTTTTTTTTTTGTTTTTTTAAAAAAAGTGAATGTCGGACAAACACAAGTAAGTGACGTGTTTAAATTGTGTAAAAATAATGATAATGATATTTTAATATTGGCTGGTGAAGCTGCAGCAGACAGAGAGACAGACAGACAGACAGACAGAGAGGGAGGGATGGGGGGAGCAGATAATTAGGGAGGCGTGTTTGAAAGCAAACTTTTCTCTCCCTGAGCACTCGACCGATTAATAACAGGACAGCAAAGCATGTTCACAACTTTACATCATATATAATATAGAGTATAACTATAAAGGTGCATGTGTAGCGGCTGTGCCGTTGTATACACACAATATATAGGGATGAACGTTCGAAGCTCAAACTTATTGTCTAAAATCTTATTGGCTGCTTATAAATGTTTTATTTTATCCTTTTCACCTACATTCAAATTCAATATTGACTTTGTGCTTTTTTTTGCATAGTGCTTGTGTAAATTGATTTATTTTTGACGACATTCAAACACAATTCAACGCATGAATATTAATAATAATAACAATAATAATAAAAAAAGTGTGCATGTGACAGTTTGGGAAAGTGGTTGCTTGTGTTGGTTGTTGTGTGTGTGTGTGTGTGTGTGTGTGTGTGTCTGGCAGTCAGCTGGTCTGATAAACACAATGCCAGTCTTTGTTTTATTTTTGTGACGCAGAAAATTAACGAGGCCTGAATGCGGAGTCGTGGCTGGCGTCCTGTAATCAGGCCAGCGCGTGCCGTACGGATTATCTCGTTAATTTCTTACAGAAAAAAAAAAACAATCTCTTGTAGCCAATAATAATTAATGACCACCAGGCAGGGTATTTATTATTGAGCGGATGTGTGGGGCCGCGGTGGAAAAAAAGTGACAGATTGAGTTGAGCAGAGTCCGTTATTGGCTGTATATAAAAACACGGGGGGAGCACGCGGGGCAGCGCGCGCTCCTGGGAACTTCTTATTCTACAGGTAGGCGTCTGTGGAAGACGTTGGGACAGGCCCAGATTACAGATTATACACTAATTAGCCATCACAAGCAGAAAAAAACGAATACGAAAAAACAGGATTATTATTATAATAATGTTTTATTATTATTAAAGTCATGTTTAACATATTTATTTCTTTGTTTTAAGAAAATAATAAATAGTGTAATTTATAGTGCACTTTATTTAAAATTCTGCAATTTATTTGTGCAAATTGAGATCTGTATAATTCATAACACATTTAGTGTATCACATAATTAGGCTTTTACTGGATATACAGACTGAATTTAATGTAATAAGATATTTATGTACCGGGGCCTATTTTGATGCTGTTTAAATGGATGCTTTATTATTTTTAGTAATAATACATGATTTAATTAAAGCAGTTACTCCCTTAATATAATAAATTGTTATTGTTTTGTGCTGTAATTATTAATTTACTCATCTACAGCACACACTTCCATGCACTTTAATTTGTTAGTAGTTTGTTTTGAAATGTTTGCATAATTGTCCTAAATATTTTAATGTAAAATGTGACACAGAAAGCACCTGAAGCAAACCTATAAATGGTTTTCTTCGTGCTGTTGTTGTTATTATTGTTTTTTCCAAAAGCTTTATCGGGACAAATTTAGTGCACCATCTCCTTGTTTGTTTAGATTAAGATTAAGTGCCCCCTCTCTAATCAACACTTCTCGATAGTCTCACCTTCCAAATCTAATTACCGGGAGCAATTCATTAGTGAAGGAGGGGGAACTCGCCCTGAGCAGAGTCAGTCAGTGAGTGAGTGAGTGAGTGAATGTGAATTTGTGAGTGAGTGAGTGAGTGAAGCCTTCACTTAACGTGAATGTTTCTAATTACTCGCTAAAGTTGTCCTTCGCATTTGAATGTCGTTACATTTGAATGTACAAGGGTTTAAGTGGAAACAAACAAAGGGGATGGAGATATAGAAATGAAGATGCTCGGTTGTTTTTCAATGAGCGCTCAGTTTGCAGTATTGGCCTCTTTGTTTGTCCCCTGAAGTCTTTTGTTATCAGCATTACTTATCCGTCAACAGTGGCCTTTGTTTCTGCAAATGGCCTCCAATCAGCTTCGCCTATAACCTGTGGGTATGTTAATTGAGAGCCCGGTTGGGGCCCATAGCGAGTGTGTGCGCATTTTAACGACAATGTTTTGTTTTTGGTGGCAGCGACGAGAAGAGGAGGAGGTGTGGGCGGGGTCAGAGGAGCAGTTAGTGTGTGTGTGTGTGTGTGTGTGGGGTGATGGCGTAAACGGTTGTCAGCCAGACAGAGCATCGCGGGTCCAGCAGCAGGGACAGCTGGGGGTCTCCACTCGCCTTTAAGAGCCGCGCGAGCCCGTGGACGCCCACTTCTCATGTGAACGCATCAGCGTGCGTAAAAGGCTGCGCGTAAAATCCAGCGGACGCATAAGAAAAAAAAGACAAAGTCTGAAACTTTGCATCCTTTTTCCTCCTGTGTTGTTGTGTTTCCTGTTCCAGGTTGATTTTGATCACCTTTATCGAGGTGAAACACCAGGAGGAGACGCTAAAGGATTAAACCACCGAATTTTCTGCCCTATTTTTTTCGCTTGCTTCTCTCACGGCTGCCAGCATGATGTCCTATCTGAAGCAGCCGCCGTACACGGTGAACGGACTGAGTTTATCTACCTCAGGAGTGGATCTGGTGCATCCTTCAATGGGATACCAAGGTATGTAATATACAGCCCATTGTTCAAACTCAAGCAAACATGTTTAATTCTGATCTAGAAAATAACACCAACAACATGACGTGTTAGGTGTAAAATGTTGACGCTATAATAAAGTCATATTCTGTTATTTCCCTACCCATAGTTTCATAAACACGCGCTAATCTTTCCTCCGTCTTGTCACCTGCAGGAACGCCTCGCAAACAGAGGAGAGAGAGAACCACCTTCACTCGGGCTCAGCTCGACGTGCTGGAGAATCTGTTCGGCAAGACTCGGTACCCTGACATCTTCATGAGAGAGGAGGTGGCCTTAAAGATCAATCTGCCCGAGTCCAGAGTGCAGGTGAGACTCCACACACCATTTCACTGAGCCTGTACCCACGCGGGCAGGTCACTTATGAAAGGTTGATTATTGTAGTTTGTCCACGAGAGGCGGGACAGTCCTATGTTTCTGACTCACTCCTAAAATAAAAACCTGTAATTTCAGATTATCATTTATAAATTGAGATTTTAAAGAATGTCAAAAAAATAATAATAATTTGTGAAGTGGGGGGCTACAATTAAATGTTTGAAAATAATATATGCAAGAAATACACGTAATAAAATAAACTCAATTCAAACTGCATTCGATTTAATTGCCCACCTTTCAGTATGTTTTATTATTATTATTACTATTGTTTATTATTCTTGTTTTGTTCGTTTCATTAAATTGAGTTTGATATTTCTCTTTATTAGCCTACATGTGGTTTTGAAAACAGTTGCTGTATTACATAATAAATGCATATTTTTTCCCACTCAAGGTTTGGTTCAAAAACCGGCGGGCCAAGCATCGCCAGCAGGCCCAGCAGACTCAGAGTGGAGCGCAGAGCAAACCTGTGAACAGGCCGGTGAAAAAGAAATGCTCTCCGCTCAGAGAGGCCAGCTCAGAGAGCGGAGGCAGCGGCCAGTTCACGCCGCCCTCAAGCACCTCACTCCCGGCTGTGAGCAGCAGCGCAGCGCCGGTGTCCATCTGGAGTCCGGCCTCCATCTCCCCGCTCTCTGACCCCCTCTCTTCCATCTCCTCCACCTCCTCCTCCTCCTCCTGCATGCAGCGCTCTTACCCCTTGACCTACACCCAGGCGACCGGCTACAGCCAAGGCTACACGGGGTCCTCCTCCTACTTTACCGGGATGGACTGCGGCTCATACCTCTCGCCTATGCACCACCAGCTCTCCGCCGCGGGCGCCGCCATGAGCCCCATGGGCAGCAGCGGGGTGTCCAGCCACCTGAGCCCGGCGTCCTCGCTCTCCTCGTCGGCGTACGGAGCAGCAGGGCTCGGCTTCAGCGGCGCCGCAGACTGTCTGGACTATAAAGACCAAACAGCCTCTTCATGGAAGTTCAATTTCAACACAGACTGTTTGGATTACAAAGACCAGGCGGCGTGGAAATTTCAAGTGTTGTGAGAGGGGCCAAACAAATACATAAAGGGACATTTCCACAAACTGCACACATGCGAGGGGGAAGCCAGCAAGTGTGGCGTTTGTCGTCGTTCCCCCGCGTCACAGGCCCTCACTTCTACCTCGGGCTGACAGCCGGTTGTCTCACGCGTTGGGTGAATAACTTATTGAACATTCAGAGTGAATTCTCCCCAACTTTGATCGAGGACATGGAACAAATGTGTTCACCAAAACAAAGGAGGAAAAAAAGGAGCAAGAGAGCGAAAGATCCAAGTGGGCTGAGTTTGTGAGGAATAGGTCAGGTTTCTTCTATAAGCTCCTTAAAGGCTCCCCTCTCTTGTCTTTTTAAGTTTTTGTTGGCACATGATGATGGGCCTCTGTGATCAAAGGATGTGTGTGTGTGTGAGAGAGAGAGAGAGCGAGAGAAAGAGCTCTGACATGAACCTGGATGCACTATTTAATTTATGAGAACTATGTTTAAGACTAGTTATAAGAGACAATCAGTCCGTTTGCGTGTGCTCATAAACGTCACCGTGTGTGTTATGAATTGTTCATTTCCCCCTTGTGTTAGTATTTTGTTTTCTAAATAAATTGTGATTATTTGTACTACACCTGTATGCAACCTTGCTGTTGGCATACACAGATCCAGCTGTGAATTTGATCTCCCGTCATTTTTATCTTCATATGTTAGTCTAAATGATAAATTATTACGATGAGAACGTGTTATAGTTGAGTGGAATAGGACGTGCAGGGTAAATGAAGCCAACAGCTGCAGGTATACATGGGTCCATGTGAGCTGTACAATGCAGTGAAAAGGCCACAGACACAGTAAATAACAATAAAGACCACATGACCTTATCCAACTATGCATCTTCTGTGTTTGTTCTTTTTTTTTGTACACAACACAAACACAGACATGTTATTTCACTATATTTGACCTGAAACCATCTTGACCCACATTAAATGACTTATGATAATGGCAGACATTTCATTCCCCCTCCACTCTTACTGCCACGACCAGGAATGTGACTTGTGAGGGAGCTATGTTAATCCCTCCCTCATGAAGAGAGGATAATCCAACTTTTTTTCTTTTTATTATTATTATTGGCGGCCAGTTCACACGAAGACATAAGATCTGTTTCTCCAAGAACTGAAAGACAAGTGTTAAGAATGGGAATAAAATTTGCTCAGAGAGTCTGAAAAAAGTCTAAAAAAATATAATTAAATGTTACTTAATTGATCATCTAAATGTATAATTGCAAAATGACATACTGTTTATTTACAGGTTTGTAATTATTTTAAAGATTTTACTGTAATCCGTCACATGTAGGAGGAGACAGGAGAGAGAAGGTCCATAGTTTGTGGATTAAGGATGAAGAAGAGGAACAGTAGTAGGGCTCGTGCTATCTGTCTAATTAGGATGTGACGTGTGACGTCACCAGGGTCCTTCAAAACTCCGGCGTGACTTTTTGCTGCCGTTGAACGGCTTTGTTGCGCATTTGACCCTGCAATTAGCGCCCATTACGGCTGACAACACACAGCTGACGACTGTCTGAGGTCTGCGGTCTATTAAATCACCCTCAGTACACAGGACAGGACCACACACAATAAACTGACACATTGTATTTGGTACAAATGGTTACACGTGTTAAATATAGACAAATAAAAACACATGAAGAAGATACTTAATTGTCGTTGACAACACATAAAACAACATAAAACAAAAAGCAGCAATAATTAGTCATTCATCAGTTGGTATTGTAATATAATAGGCCTGAAAAAATACTCGATTAATCAATTATCTACTATTTTGATCGTGATTAATCGGTGTCAGTGTTTTTGAAAGAATTAAAAACAGTTTCTGTGATTTTTCAGTTCTCAAATGTGAATATTTTCTGGTTTCTTTGCTTCATGTAACAAATAAATAATTATTAAAAGTGAATTTAATTTTTTTGAGTTTTACTTTGTGGACAAAATAAGACATTTGAAAAATAATGATCGAAATGTTTCAACATTTTCTGACATTTTATGGACCAAACGATTACTTGAATAATCTTTAAAAAAGTATGGACACATTAATGATTATGAAAATAATCGTTAGCTGCCGATAATATAGTAAAATAAACGAATAACGAATTAGTTTATACATTTAGTTTTGCATGAAGTATATATCGGGGAAAGCGTCAGTATTTCTGGACTGATCCATGAGTTAAGGTTTTTTTTAAGAAAAAAAACATTTGAGAAATATTTTTTTCTTCCTTGTTCTACTTAAACCTTGATTTTCTCTGATGTCACATTACAAAGTCATATCAAAACTTTCTTTAAGACGTTCAGTAATGAACTGTATGTCTCCTCTGCAGAGAGCAGAGGATACACACAGGCCTGAGTGTCTCCTGCAGCAGGGGCCCCCCGGGGCCCCCGGAGTATCCATTCGGTTTTAATTAAGCACCAGCGACACTAAAGGGCGCATATGGATCCTGCAGACGCGCTTCATTAATCCTCTCATCGCATGTGAGGATGTTAAACAATAAAGCAGAGGGCTCGGAAACCCTCTCTTGGCCGAAGCGACCGCACATTTTGTCGACCGTCGCCTTGAGGCTCTGCTTTCCCCAGGCGGCTCCACTAAAGCGCGGCCAGGGATTTTCAGTGTTCCCCCGCCGGCGGAGAGAGAGAGAGAGAGAGAAAGAGGATCCGTGAGATCCGCCTGAAGCTGCTGCAACGAAGAATAGGAGCGTCACCATCCTGCAACACAGAGAGAAACCATTATAACACCAACACATGCATAAGAAGACATAAGAAGACATGAGAAGACTGAACACCAGGTCAAATAGGCCTTTTATTACAAATAAAAAAACGTATGTCTCAAAGGTACAATGGGTAACATTTTGCAACATGTATCTGTAAAGTTGCATGTTGCACCATTCATTCCCAAGTGTGTTGGAGAATCTGTGTAGCCTTCAGTTAACACCAGAGCTCAAAAGAAGTTTATTTTATCCTTAAAAACCATAATGGTCAATAATAATAATAGACGTGATTGTACACTTAGTATTTAGTTACTTTATATTGAATTTCTGCCATATGAGAATCATTTTAGCCAAATTTTACACACTGGACCTTTAATAGCAATAACAGTGCATATTTAATAGGTTGCATTTCAATAAGACCCAACATTTCACCCCTTTTTTGTTTATTACCCATCTTTATTATTACTTTTATTACTTATTTATTCTTCACTTAATTTATAGAGGAGAAATTAACAGATTAATGCTGCTGATTGAGAGAGGTGTTTTAAATATATGTCTATCTATCTATCTATCTATCTATCTATCTATCTATCTATCTATCTATCTATATATCTATCTATCTATCTATCTATCTATCTATCTGAGCTTACAAAGCCCATATTTTCTTAAATGACTGCAAATTTAGACATATAAACAATTTTAACTCAAACTCACAACTCTGATCCTGAAAGTGTCATAAAAATGCCATTACTTGTATAATATTCACTACACATTGTCATTTGCTCTGTAATAATGGCTGAACTGGATGTAAATCAGACATAAACACAGCATCGTGTCCATTATTGTCTCCAAAGATGAAAGAATGACACAAAACACCAGCAGATGGATGCTTATGATGAATTTGATTTAAACAAACAGAGCAGGTTTAAATTTAAACCAAATGTCATGACTCACAGTTCTAACAATGAAGAATTAGTGAATGTTTATGGGAAACAGCAAGGTGACACTCGTCCACATTTGAATACAGTCTAACGGCCGTTTGATGAAGTGGGATATGGAGCTGATTTGTCTGCAGCTGCTGCGTTTAACGACGAGCACAAGACAAACCGAAGAGACTTTCTCTTTCATGGAGAGAAGGACACTGGAGATATTCAGCAAATTTGTCGGTGAGAATGCAACTGAAGTCTATTGTTATGCATAAGTACGTGTCCTACATTCCCACAGAGACCTCGTCCATCACATATCAACACATACATAATTCATCTGCAACAACAAGTCACTGAATCTCATTTAAAGATGAAGAAGACAATAGTGTTTCTGTACTCGGGTCAGACTGGCGGTTGTTCCGTGACCCTCTCTGTCCGTGTTACAGACTAATGTAATGTAAAGTTATCTGTCATACATATTTATCCAACTTAAAACACTCTAAACTATTTTTACATACATTCAGCTGCATTTTAAATGATTCCCAAAACTAATTTGTATGTAATAATATTAATGATAATGTGCTTTATGTGTATAGCACATACAAGGATTGCAGCTCAAGGTGCTTCACAATAAAAGGAAAATAGAATTTAAAAAGAAAAGAGATTCAAATACAACAGTAAAACACAACACAGGGTGGATGTTTTCTTTAAAATCGTAAATGTTACTGTTGTGTTTATTTAAAAAGTTCAACAGGGTGGAAGGCAAATCCATACTTTATGCTTTAGAAGCATAACGAATAATGTAATAAACAACATTTGCATCATGGCTGATCAACACAGAGCCATATTTGGCATTTCTTAAGCCACATTTCTGCTCCTCAAATTTGTTTTCCTGGCAATGGAAATGTCTCTCCTTTCATATTCAGTGCCGGGACCATTATTGCATCTGTGTTTTTGTGTGGCCGACAATGATGTAAATACAACAACATGGAAGAGGAGGGACTCATTTACAAACATGATAAAGGGCCACAGCTAATCACCGCACCACTGAAAAGGCTCTCAGGCCAACGATAACTAAGAATATGTTAAATGGAAACATTGGCATGTAAATGAGTAAAATCAGGTAAAAGACAGCAGTGATGCAAAAAGTAAAGTAATGAATGGAAACTGGCCAACAGTGTTCATTACTGTCTTATAGTAATATAAATATATTTATTATATTATTTAGCTATACATTAACTTGCTTTTTAAGAGGGACTTTTCTTGTTATGTGGCTATGTTTTAAAAAGTGGCTGTGACATTGTTGGGTATAATAGATTATACAGTCTAACATTTACTCTGCTCATTTTATCACAGTGTTTTGTTTGAAAATATACATACAGTATTAAACACGATCACATTTGCAATAAAAAAAAACTCCAAAGATTACGAGCAAATGCTTCATTCAAAATGCAGTATATCTGATTTGTATCATAATCTGCATGTCATCTAATCAAGTATAACTGGGATTAAGTCATTCCCAAATGTAGCTTGTTATGAATGTGAGCAAACCTCTTATAAAACACACACATAATGAATTTAACATTAAAGTGAGGATTTGAGCTGTGAGTGTCTGCACCATATGTCTGAAGGTACAGATTTAAGCCAGAATATTATTATTCCATAATATATGTACAGTATACACACAGAGACATAGACCATAAAGCAGATTATAGATATAAAAATCCAGCATATGTATAAAAAAGAAAAAAAAAAGGAATTGCCATTAAAGAATTAATGCTTTATATAAAGTTGTTTTGTTTTTTTTCCTCCAAAACATCAATTAAGCATCAGGCCACAAACCAGGATTATGTCAACACTGGATATTCAGCCAACAGAGCACTTCAGCCCTTATGAGAACAGACCATTGGGGGTCATAAATCTCCTTATAAGAGGAAAAGGGAGATGTTGAAATAACAGATTACATCCATTTAATGGTCAAATTTATGCGTATAAGCCAAAGCTATAAGCGTTTGACGCAAACAGATGATGGAGGTCAGGTTTGTGGAGGATCCACCTATATGGAACATGTGGGACGGCCGTCAAAGACAGAGACAACAGGATATCAATAAAATATATATATATATATATATAAAAACACATCCAGCAAAGCGTGATCTAGTTTTAGAGAAAAACTATTTCATGTTGCTCATTCCTCTTTTGTAAGTGGATAAAAGCGTTATCACTGCATATGTTCAGTGTTTCTTTTTAAATTCAAGCAGGTTTGAGGAAACACTAATCAATATTTTTTGTGAAAAATTTAATTTATGGATCACATCTTTCCACAATTCATTAATTTATATTGAAAATAATCATGAGTGGCAGCTCCACACTGCATCACAGTTAATTACACACATTATATATATGTATAATATATGATATTTACAACTCACTTCAGTCTATTTTTAAAACAAGATTTAAAACGTACCTTTCGCCTTCAACTAGCTCCTTTTTTAATTCCACCCTGTGTTGTGTTTTATTTGCATTTTTGATTATTTGAAAGTTAAAACAGGGTTTTAACCTCTTGACTCCGGCCTTTTCCTATTTAATTCCACCCTGCGTAGTATTTTACTGCTTCATTTGCATCTTTTGTTTTATTTCAAAGTTAAAACAGGATTTTTACTTTTTGACTCTAGCCTCTTCCCTTCCTTTTAAATTTTATTTTCCCTTTTATTGTGAAGCACTGAGCTGGGATCCTTGTATGAAAGGTGCTATAAAAATAAAGCTTATTATCATTACGTCAATCACGTAAACAGCAAATGAGTAGTAGTATATTAATTCATATTTAGGCTATTTACAATATAAGTATATGAATACAAATTGGATAATTGTATCATGCAGCAGGGTCTTATTTTAAGTCGCTTTGGATAAAAGCGTCTGCTAAATGTCATGTAATGTAAAAAATGTAATGGTCTGAATAAGACAAAACTTGCTGGTTTCGATGAAAACTGGATAAAAGATTGTTTGTAGTTCTCTGTTAAAATACACAAAATCACAGCGATGTCATGAAACAAAACAGCACTTAGTAAAGTCACATCAGTGCCAACAGCTCGCGGAGTGCAAAACTCAACTGCCAAACCTCTCCTGTACAGCTGTTACTGCAAAGATCACAGGTCAAGAGGTCTCCTGCCGCTTGTCAGTCCACAGAACAGTGTGTAAAATCTTATGAAACCACAGACAGAGACTTGGTCTCTGCTACAACTGGAGATAATAAGTGGGACACTATGGCACACACAGAGAAGAACACAATCTGTGTGCCTGTCGGGAGAGGCCTCACCACAACAACAGCCTCCTGATTTCCACTGCGTTATTGACCTTGTTCCTCGCTCTGTCTCTGGCTGGGCAGATGGAAAGGTACAGTGCAGGAGAGGCGGACGGATGCAGAGTTTGTTGACAGATGTCTCTCTCGCCCCCTCCGTCCCGCCTCGCCTCGGCCCACCTGTTAAGTGCAGCAGTGTGCTCTGTGTTATGGTGCTGAGGGAGGGGTGGACGGAAGATGCTGGCACGTGCTTCCCTGTGGAGGCGGCTGTCCAGTGACAGGTCCTGTCCCAGGCTGAGTGTGTGTGTGTGTGTGTGTGTGCGTGACTCAGAATGTGGAGCAAACACAGACACGTTTATGGGTCTGTGGATCAATCATATATGTGAGCGTGTGCGAGCAGGAGGAGTGTGCCCTCTCTGCACCCCCGCAGTCGCCACACGCCTGACCACCTGCTCTGGGATTAGAGAGCACGCGGATTACACGCGTCACAATGGAGATACACAAACACAAATATGCCCTTGGACAACAAAGGACACACATACACATGCGAGACTGTCTCATCACTAATCACTTTAAGCATCTTCAATATTTTCATAGTTTGGGAAATAATGGCTTCAGACGCCGTCCATGAAACAGCAGATGACATTTACAGCGATGTGAACTGGTGCAGGTGGTGCAGACTGTAGGCCAGATTATTAATCTCTGTACGTGTTTGTCATAGAAAGCTTATCACACTAAAGACTGCACTTGTTTTTTTTGCATGGTGTGTGCGGCGTTTTGTCACGTCTGCTTCTCTGTGACCCACAACAGATCTGCTGTCCTACTTTTTAACCATAAAAACACAGTGACGTCAGAAACCAAGTCAGGTCCACAAAAGAAAAAAACAGCATTATTAACAACAACAACAACAACAACAAGGACAAGAGCAGCATGGACGACATAAACACAAGCAAGCAGCTTCCTATCATGTGATATTAAAAGGCCACACAAGAGGGTCCAGTAAATCTCAAGAGACGAATGTGATCATATTTTTAAGTGAATTAAATCATTTTCTGCATCTCTGCGTCAATTTATTCCACTTATTAAACACGTTTGTTCATTTGATATGTCACAATATGGCATTTAGAGGCTAAAAGTAAGAATCAAGAGCCATCATTTCATTTATATAGGAATATCTGATTTTTTCTAAACAAAATTCCAAAGATTTGACAAAATAGCAAAGGAATAAACACTCAGTTGTTAAGTGATGTAACGTTTGAGCAGCAAAAGCAGAAAACAAGTAGTTTTCCTCTAACAATTCATTCAGTGATGTGATTTTAACCCTTACTGAGGAAGTATCCGTGTAATAAGAGATTTTACATAATGAGATACAGATACAGTAAAAAACAAAACATATCCTCACCACTAATGAAGTACAAACATCATTTAGAGTCATTGGTTACCTGCATGTAAATCCAGCAGCCAGCACATTAACACTTGCGTTGTTTGCACGAGGTAACTCACTGCATCTCTGTCATCTGCTTTTAAATGAAATGCAGTTAAAATGATGTGAAATGAAAAGTTTAACCACGTGTTTAACACTCTTTCACTTGCTGATGGAGAGTATGATGAAGCCTTTAGGCTACGACTTAAGTTCAGCGACGGTGGGATGTTTTTTGGGGGGAAAAACTCGACTGGAGGCCGATCCTCATCTACCTCGCCCTCTTTCTACCCCACGGGGTCGGTGGGTTTGTTTTGCTAATGACCCCATCCCGTTATGACCTCATTCAGTTTGCGCTCAGTAATTGGTGGCACACAGACACACTGTAGTGTCGGGGGGAGGGGCTCACACGCCGTGTGTGTGTGTGTGTGTGTGTGTGTGTGTGTGTGTGGGGGGTGGGGTGGGGAGCATCCCATTGTAAACATTCCTCCCTGACAAATAAGGTATTGTTATTGATGATTAACGGCAATGAGTGGCACTCTGTGTGTGTGTGTGGGCAGAGAAAAGGATGATGAGGATGTCGGTGAAAGATGATGTGGGATGTTGACCTCAGCGTGGAGGGAGGGGACAGTGATGAATCTGACTCAGCTGACTGTAACTCAGGTGATGAAATGTCAACGAGTGAAGAAGTGCTATAAAGATGTGGAATGTTTTATTATTAAATGTTAATTTAACCAGGAAAAAGTCCCATTGAGTTTAAAAACCTCTCTCCATGTCGTGCTGCTGCTGACACCTTAGGTGTTTGCTGTTGGTCGTATTGTTTCAGCTCTACCTCAGAGTTTGGATTAGAAGATGTGTGCAGGGAAAGAAACATCTGTATCCTCACTATATCAGCAATCCATTAGAGAAATCTCTGCATTGTGACTTTTCTTAGTGAATAGCAAAGGTTTCTGCTCCAGGCCGTAGATTGTTGCAAACAACTGTTGTGTCAACAAAGCCGGCCGGCCGTCATTTGTAACTGATAACACCACCGTATTTCTTTGTCAGCGCTAAAGAACAGTAAGTAAAGCTGCACCGGGGGGGGGGAAGTGATTTGTTGGCAGTGGGACTGATGGAGATCTTGTGACATCCTCAGGTAGATATAACGCAGATCCTGTAAAATGGCCTTGTCATACGAATATGAAGATTTGGTGACATATTATGTGACACTCTGACACACACCGCTTTATCCTCCACGTGAGGGTTGGGGGGAAACTGTGCCAATCTCAGCTGACATAGGACAGAAGACGGGGTACATCCTGGACAGTTCGTCAGTCCATCACAGGGACACATAGAGACAAACTATTCACTCTCATACTCACACCTACGGTCAATTTAGAGTGTCCAGTTTACCTAATCCCCACATATTGCATGTTTTTGGACTGTGGGAGGAAACCCAACCACACACAGGGAGAACATGCAAACTCCATGCAGAAAGACACTTGTTCCGACCGGGTCACAAACCCAGGTCTTCCTGCTGCAAAGGCAAGAGCGCTAACCACTACTAGTGCAAATTAAAATAACGTATATACTATATACTATACTTCTAATATGTATAAATGTTGCACTAATGTGGTGGATGAAGTAATTATCTGTGACAGAAGGGGATCCTCCACCTCTTCTATTAAACTTTCATTTGTCTCACATATATAGTCTCCTCCTGCATAAGGTGCACTATACTCATAATATGGCACACAAATGTGTGTCTTTGTGTGTGTGTTCTTGTATTTGTGCTTTGTGAGGACCAAAAATGGAATAAACCATTCAGAGTTTTAGGACATTTAGGCAAAGTGAAGACATTTTGACTGGTCCTCATTTCTTTAAAGGGCCTTTTTGGAGTTTTAAGACCTTGTTTAGGGTTAACAGTTGGGTTTATGTCAGGGTTAGGGTAAAAGTTATGGTTAGGCACTAAGTTGTGATGGTTATGGTTATGGTAAGAGGCTAGGGAACGCATTATGTCTATGAGGGTCCTCTCTATGAATTAAGTGTGTGTGTGTGTGTGTGTGTGTGAGTGTGAGAGAGTGTTAAGTGGTTGCATGTCTCCTGTGAGAAATGCCTGAGGTCATTTGTCGTTTTTTCTAATGTGTGTCTACATGCCATTATTTAAATGAATTCAAGGGGAAGTGGGCCGGATTGATTGAGTTTGGTGTGTGTGTGTGTGAGAGAGAGAGAAAGAGAGAGAGAGAGCATCAATTACGCAACAAACAAGACATGATAGCCATCAGTATTAATTATTGTCCACTTTATGTAATTATTTCAATTAATTATAGAGCATTTTGTAAATGAATTAGGCCTCTTCACCATTTACCATTTTCATTTACCTGTTGGACTCGACTGGCATGATTTGCTGTTTTTTGTCCGAGAATTGGCCGTAAAATGAGACAAACATTTTATATTATGCACACATTTGCTCTTGTTGTGATTTATATTTTTTTAATTGCGTCAAATGGTTTAGAAACACTGTCATATAGAGTATGATAGGAAATGAAGAATCTGTAGGTTTTGGACCGATGTCAGACTGATTCTGAGGTTTTAATCAGGGGTATTTTAATGTGGAACAGTATGAACACCAGTGTGTGACACACGGCTGCTTTTCCACATCTCACTGTTGATAAACGGCTGCAGCTCATCTGAAAACTGACTTTCTCACTGGTCACCACTGCTCTTCACTGGTGTGTATGTTTGCATCTCAGTCAGTGGATTGAACTGTTCAAGGCTATAGGTTTACATTGTGTGTGTCATGCAGGTGAGCACTGCATGATCCTCACACAACAACAAAAACAACTAAAAACACAAAATGGCAGTCCCTCTGCTCGGAACCATACAGACACACATATACCCACAAATAGCACAAATGCACACAAACACATTCTCCGGCTCTTGGTAGTTTTCTGTGGGTGGTGCCCCCTCCTCCTCCTCCTCCTCCTCACCTCTCCTCATCCCACTATCACATCGGACAGGGTCTACTTATAGCACCACGGTGGAGAAGAGAGAATGGGAAGAGAAAGGGTATTATGACAGCGAGGAGAGAAAAGAGAGGGAGCGGGGAGAAAAGAAGGGCAGACAGGGTATTATGAGAGAGTGGGATGAGAGCAGTGAAGGCATTTGGAGTCTTTATTCGCCTTCCTAAGCCACGGGCTCCGCTCCCAATCCGATTGGTTGATATGGCCAGCCATGTAAATGAAATGCAAAGCAGAGAGACCCTGATTTTCCTTTGCCAATTTGTGGGGCCCTTTTCTCTCCTCCTCTGCCAGTGGCTTCGCTTCTTTTATCAGTCTGTCTTCCTTGCAACGTGATGCCTTTCTTCCTCAGTATCACAGTCTGCCTCTGATTCTTCCCCTCTATCTCTCTCTCTCTCTCTTTCTGTGATTTGCCTTTTTTTCCCCTGTAAGAGCTGAACTCTGCACTTCTCTAATGTTCAACTCGGAGGATTTAATCCACCGTGGCTTTTTTTATTTCCAGGGAAACTCCAGTGGTGATTAAGAATATGCTCTTTAACAAGTGTGGGACACTGTTTTGACATTCATGTCCCCTCATACACGGCAAATTATGGGTCATTTGTTCTTCACTTGCACGTCTGACCCTTAATGAACTATTCTGTGCATTATTGGTTTCAATCAAAATACTCTAAATTACTCTCTGGTGTGGCACAGACACACACACACATGCAGTGTCGGTGATGGAGAGCCTCCACTCTCCACCCCCCGCAGAAGGAGGGTCTGTTGACGTTAAACTCTTCCCAGGGGGTAGAACACCAGTAATGGGGGACTGAGGCAGCGTAAAGCCCTAGCTGTGATATTTTAAGCTGCACTTTATTTATTTATTTAATTTACTTATTTTAAAAAAAGGCCCTAATCAGCTCCAGTAGTGTGTAATGTTTTTTTTTATATACACAGGATGGAGCAGGGTGACAGGAGACAAGGAGGGGGCAGTGATGTCACTTTTAAGTGCAGACAAATGTCACAGTCTGTCCCAGATTAGAGATGTCCACCACCACTGTAATCCCTGAAATACTGCCAAAGTGGCATTTCCTTCCCTTTGCACTTTGCTTAACTGAACATGAAGAGATTGGGATGGACAGAGAAATGGTCTGACCTGACTGAACTGCATGTGCTGAAAGAAATGTACATATATACATCAGTAACTATATGGCTGGAAATATGATGAGACACAACTCAGAGCTGCAGCTGAGGATCTTAAGAATGTAGTAAACATAAATGTCTAAGATGAATAAGAGGAGAATATACAGTAGAGTATATGGAAGAGAGGAGAAGTGGTGCAGCAGCGCATTAACTCTTGAATGATTCATTATGCAAACACTGCCACCTGCAGGAGCATGCTTATAGTGCATGTTCATGATGACACTTGCTGTACATCAGAGAAAACTGATGTAATAAGTGCAGTAAGACACAATTACACAATTAAATTCACAATTACTTTACCAAGACCTCAGTTTTAACCAGTTAAAATCAGACATAATCCCTCACTTGTTTCCCACCGAACAACAAGACCAGAAGTGGAAGCTCTGCTGTCAGGAAGTAAACTCAGGTCTCTGTGGTGTTACATCACATGACAAGGTCTTGGTAAGGTCTTTTAGGTTTTAAGGTTATTTGTCTCAATATGATTTAAAAACAGTCATAAAACTTGTAGCAGTTACATCATCAATTCCTACATAAACCGAAGATGACTCATTGAGGGCTTTTGGAAATTAGAAAATGAAGACATGTAATCAACAGAGTGAATGATGGATTTGGATATTTTTTACTGCCACACTGTCATGATTTACACTTAAACAGCACAGAGTCACTGTTAAATAACTGCTAACACTAACGCAGTTCACTGTCAAAACAACACTATTAATGTACTTAATGATCCCACAATAAAGCAATCATCTGTTCATGAAGGCCACCAAGTGTGCTAAATAACTGGGAAAAATGTGTCATTTTATCTTTTGATGTAGACCTGACAACGGTAAGGGGCTTTTTGAGGGATGAAACACAAGTTAAGGGTAAGGATAAGGGCTGCTTGAGAGAGTTGTACGTGTTGTGGTGACCTAAATCTCTTTACACAGTCACATTATGGGGACATCTCGAGTCGCCATGACATAAATGACTACATTTATAATGAAGACATGTTTTAAAGGTAGGCTGAGGTTACAGTTAAGGTTAGGGTCAGGATTAGGATTAGACCAGTAGTAGTTATGGTTAAGGTTAGAGTAAGTCTCCAGAAAATGAATGTAAGTCAATGTAATGTGCCTCTGAAGTCGTGGAAACCAGTCAGTGTGTGTGCGCCTGTGTGTGCTTCAGTTATGAGTAGGGTTAGGGATAAGGCCTTGGTTAGGTTTTCCAAATGAATGGAAGTCAATGCCGAATCCTTAAAAGGACAGCTGCACAAACCTGTGTGTGTGTGTGAGTGTCAAGTGTTTGGTTTGGCCTGCACCCTCTTGTCAAGAAGCTACACAAACACACTCACTCACATACACACACACACACACTCTTCATCCTCTCCTTCCCCGTCCTCCCATCAACCCTCTCTTCATTGGCTCTCCCCTCCACAGTCCTGCCAAGCTGACAGCTCCAAGCTCCATGGAAAATGAGTCTCGCTTGCATTACAATCGCGCGGGACAGATTCCATTAGCACTATCTGAAATTGAGTGCGGGGAGCAGAGAGCGGGAGGCAGCAACGTGTGCCCTTATCAGAGGGAGAGGGTGAGCTCCAACCACAACGTCACTAATCCACCGGGGCGGGAATGTGCACATGGACGCACACACACACACACACACAGAAAGACAACTTTAAGTGAGGACACAAATGGGACTTTTTACATAATGAAGACAACAAGCACCAAACAGAAAGACACACTCCTCAACCCTCAATGCAAAGAAAATTTCCCTTCAGCTAAAGGACATGATGAAACTGGTGGAAAACAGATCAACACTCACTCTCTGTGTCTCTGTAAACGTGTGTGTTTTCATGTCAGTGACAGGTCTGTTCTCTACGACTGCTGAGATTTGAAGCACATCAGTCTTAAGACTTAAGCGTCTCTTGCAGTGTGATCTCTAACCTGCCTGCTTCCCCTCCATACAAACACATTTCTACATGTCTGAGTGACCTCACTGAGCATCTATGTGCAGGGAACCCTGGACTCCCCTCATCCTCATATAGTAATTAAACCTTGACACATAAATTCAAGGGTAAGTGGGAGTGTGATATTAGCTGTATGTGTTGGGGGTTGGAAGGGTTAATCTTTACGTCATGGGGATCTTCCACACACGATCACTCAATTTAAACAGAGCGGAAACACTTTGATGTTTCCAGTCCTCCCTCTGTCATTCGCCCGCTGTCTCTCATTCATCCCTCTAATTTGCTTCATGTCGCCCTCCTCTGTGCCCCACTGATAAGGTGTAATATGAAATGTTTTCAAAATGGCTCTCACCTTCCATGCGATGATAATTGAGTGTGTGCTTGATACAGCCACAAGAGGTGAGGGCTCATCCCCGACCACTGAAGGTGCTGCAGAGTGAGAGGAGAAGCAGTAGAGGTCTTTTCCCCAAACGTGAATATGTGTAGCAGAGAGTCAAATCATATATGTGACACATCCTTGCATCAAACAGACCCAGTGACAGCCCCGTCTCATAAAAGACGACACTAAGTAATGAAGGGAAATACCATCTTCATTAGTTGTCATTTACAGGGATTTACAGCGATGCCTCCTCAGGGCTGGCATTGGTCACGCTGTGAGTGTGAGCAGCAGTGAGAGCGACGATGGCGAGGAAAAGACAGAAATTTGGGAAGACATGGGAATAGAAGAGTGGCGGTAACGTAAGACACCTAAATTGTTTCATCAGCAGTGTACAAACAAAACACAAGACACTCAGATTAACTCAGGCTCAACTATAAACTTCAGGCCTAGTAAAGGTTATCGGAATCCACTAAGGGGAAAAAAAGAGATAGGACACATTAAAGTGCACAAAATTGCAGTGAGAAAAAGATTCTGACAAACCTTATAACATACAGTATGCTCAGCTACTTTATTGACAGAGTAATGTATATTTTAAGATACAAAGATAGTGGTAGAGTATGTAAATAAACCCCATGAAGACATTCTAAAATATGATTTATGTCCTGGACAGGTCACCAGTCCGTCACAGGCCCACATACAGACAACAAACTCTCACACTCAACTTCTGCAGTACTTTTCCTCAAAGCTCTCTTTGCTTGTGTCAAACCAGGTCCCCCCCCAACCTGAACCCCTGTCCACACACACACACACACACACACACCAAAAGAATAACATGAACAACTCGATCAGAAAGGGCAGACTTCACCCCATTCACACAACAGGCCTGTGTTAATCTTAAATATTAATTCGATACATAATAGACTCTGTGGCGCAACGGTAGCGCGTCTGACTCCAGATCAGAAGGTTGCGTGTTCAAATCACGTCAGGGTCAAAATTATTGTGTCATGACCATCAACATAGAGCCACCATAAGCGATAGTGACGTAAGTGTTGGAAATATTTAAAGGCGAAAATAAACAGCCGTTGTGGACTTTGCTCCTATTCTCACAGTGTATATGGATAACAAACTGTCCTGTGTGTCATGCTCCGCCTTCGTCTCCGCCCACGTCTCCACCTCAGCATGCAATCAGCTCACCTGCGGAGGGAGCACACCTGCTCCCAATCTAATCATCAAGCCACTACTTATTTCCTGGTTCTCCGGCCGCTCGTCTCCAGATATAAACGCCACTGCGCTCTGGAAAATATCTTAGTTCTCTTAGTGCTTAGTTTTTATTTGCTTATGTTGTGCTTTTTGTTAACTCCTGTGCTCAGAACTTTTCCCCGCGTGCATGCTTCCACTGATGCCTACCTTCTCTGCCATCTGGATCAGATCTCCGCCTTCACCTCCGGTGCTTCAACAACGTCACAACCAAGGTAACTCTTGAGATATTGCCTGTGTCAGAAAGGTAATACAGTAAATAGCTTAATGCTTTTAATGGTAGTCCAAAAAATGGGTTTGTGTGATTAGGATTTTCTGAATTTAATATGAACAAATATAATTTTAATAGCCTCAGAGCAGACACAGGTCTGTGCTGCCCCATATGATCTCTGGCACCCACGGTTGGGAGCCATGGACAAAAATACAGGGTCAAGTTGTTTTCTCATTTGAGCAAAATGTAGAATTACATATTATTGATAGTCAGCCCTCGGGTTACAAGCCTTTCCTCTTGACCATGGGATGCCCATACTACTACAAAGACTATGTCATTTTTGACATATACCTGGATTTTCCGTATCTTATCATACTTTTATTATATGATACATATGGTATATTATACATTCTGAAGAAGACTCAAACTATTCCTCTCTCAGGTGAGAAGACTCCTCAGCTTGAAGATTAGAGATAGATGTAGCCTACAATAAACTGGAAGGCAGGTGTTGGAACATATTCTCTGCTCCCTGAGTGGGAGACGACTTCCTGGAACACAAGACGGGCAGGATTAGCAACCTACTGCTACAACATCACCTCCCTAACAGGATAACACAGCATAATAAACTCCATAAAATAATCAAACTTATTACAACTCTTAACCCCATGTTTAAGACATCCTGCTCGGCTTATGCATGTGTGTGTGTGTTGGCATCCGCTGCTCGACGAGCCACAAAAGAGAATAATGCTGTAAGACTGGAGAACACAGGACAGCAGCTTGTGCTGACTTAATATTGGCTTTAATTGGATTTGTAAGTGATGTGGCTAAATGAACACTTTCTGAGGATCGGTGACTTGTAGTCAAACGTGTACAAGGAAAGAAAAAGGGAGTGAAAGTCTTAAAGTTAATTAATCATCTGTGGCCCCGGCTTAATTAAAGTTTCCCAGTGTTTGTAGTTAATGGGTGGATTGATGGAACAATGGCGGGGCTCCCCCTGCTACCTTCAGTGGGAGTCCTCAGAGAGGAGAGATTTCAGAGCCATTGATTAACACACACACACACTCAGACTAACTCGGATGCCTTTATATGGTCCTCACATGTACAAGTTCTCACACACACACACACACACACACACAGAGAGAGGCAGCAGTGTCCCCTTCAAACTTCCCGGTCACAGATAAATATTACTCCCACTGAGGGTTTCACGTTAATTAGCTGGGATCAAAACCTACAAATCCCTCCAGTGAGAATTCAGCTGAATTGCTAAACCCTGCCCCCAGCATCTATGCATGTCCCATGACACACACACACACACACAGGTTTGTGTGGCTCTTATTGTCAGGACACTGATGGCTTTAACCTGAGCTTTACCCAAACAGATGAAGGTTCATTTTCAATGATCCATTGACAGAAATTGAATATACTGCCTATAAATAAGCTAAAAAAAATTCAAAATAGAATGAATTGATGGTTGTAAATTAGAATAAGCCTTTTCTAAAACACACTTTAGCCCTGAGTTGTCAAACGTACAGCCCGTGGGCCAGAACCGGCCCACAGGATGAATTTGTGAAAATGAATTTAGCCTGTGGGTAAATGTTTTGTGCCTTTTTGTAGATCCACTGTGATCTGTAAGTTGTGCATGTGTAAATGGTAAACCTGGGCATAATATGGTTGAAATTGCACTTAATTTCTCAAGACATTTTAGGTTGTAAATAATGTTTGTAATTAAATGCAAAATAAAGGAAACATTTTGGAGCCCTTGTTTATAGGTTATTATATTTTACTGCTCTGGCCCATGAACTAAAATGTGTTTGACACCCCTGCTTTAGCCTGGGCTGCCATCTTGCACCACCATGTTTCTATTTATACCCAAATGGACAAACCAGCCAGTGCATGCACATCATCCTTTCTGGTAGCAAAGGCCACTGTAGTTCCCTGATACACTTGAGTAACGCAGGCGTGAGGAGACGAGTCCTCACTTTGTTAGAATCTGCAGTTTCACATTAGATGTCACTTCATTGTAATCACGATTCACATCTGAAGAAATGAGATTCTACCTCATTAGGACTAGGTTTTGGTCTCTACGAAGACTACTGGCCATGAAAGAGTCAGTGTTTATACATTATAAAAAGAAAAAGGTCCTACAGAGGTAAAAAAAAAAGTATAAGCACACACACACAGGGTCATGCAGCTCTCCTGTAGACTCTGCACTGGCTTCTGTTTGTTTGGGCAGCCTAACCAAAGCCTCCCTAACCTTAATTTAAACACAATTCAAATAAATTTAACCAGTTCCTCAGGTTCTTCCTCAATAGGACCATTAGCCTCTGAGTGGAATGGCCTACTGAGCGCTACCAGAGGAGGGACGCCCCTCTATCTTCAAGAAGCTCTTGAAGCACCAGCTCTTCTAAGAGCATCTTCTGTCCTAGCACCTACCTTTACCTCCTCCCCTGCAACATCTCCCTCTGCTCTTGGATTGACTTCTGCACTCTCACCCTCTGTCAGTCCACTCTTCCTATCTAGTGGAGTTCTTTCCAAGACTTCTATGTCACTTATTCCTCTTTTTTGTAAGTAATTTTGGATAAAAGTGTCTGCTAATGCTTAAATGTAGGTCTTCATGAGGTGATTGGTCCTGACAAGGTCAATGTTTATGCCAGGAAAAATCCTGAAGAAGTAACAAATACAAATGCACACACGCCAACACACCAGCTTTCAACCACTGACTCTCCTCTGTAAAATTATCTCGGCATATATAACATCAAAGACTGATTTAGTTTGTTCTAGATCTTTTTGTTTCAACAGACTTTTTGGTTTTGAAACAAATTACCCTTGAAATAGGCTGCACAATCATTAAAAAACAGAAAACCTCCTCTGCAATGACATTTACGAACAAACTTTTGAACCACATTGCTCCGAGCAGTTTCTTTTTAGCCGACATCCCAAATTTGTCCAGATCTAAAATGAAATTCTCTTAAATGAAAGGTATTTTAATTCTGTTCTTGCGTTGTGTAATGTCGTGTACATTTGCAGCTTCTTATCACATGTGCGTGGTGAAAGGAAGTGCCAGAACTGCTCATTAAAACGGCTGATTATTTTAAAGAGGTGATGAAACTTAAAGCAACTCTTCATGGTACATTCATGTGTCATGGTCAGGCTCAATGCTGGTAGATAGCGCCATCTGCTGGAACTGGATGTGGTTTGCACTTTGCTGCACTTTGTGGTTTGCTCCATTTAAATACAATGAGATGTTTTCTATGTAATAAGCACATTCCTCCCTGCATTATATTTTACATCTGAGCAGCCCAGACTGCAGAGGTTTGGGGCTGAAGTACACAAATATTTTGTCCCAATTACCAATGAATAATCCATCAAATAATAGTGTTTAACATTTTACCATAAGCCTTATGTTGTGTTGGCAGGTAACCAGTTTTTTATTTTATTTTATTATTTATTTTTATTTCTTAGAACAAAGTACGTTTTCAAGGAATTTGGTAAACAGAAGAATATTTATGTACCAGTCTGTGGTCCGTCAAAGCTGCACTGCCCCTGGAGAAGAAGCAAGGATCAACAACACTGAGCATTTCAGACTTTTTAACAGGTTTATTGACATGTGTATAGCGATTGTCTGTGCACCGGACAATTACAGAAGAATATGATATAAAATAATACAAAATAGCTGTACAAAACACAGATGTATTTAAAGGAATGCATTGTTAACTGTGAGGTTTATCCGCTGTAGAATAAGTGTCCCCCACTCACTTGAGGAGGTTGAGGTTTTGCCATGTGGAATGAAGGTTAACTGATACTTTTAAATATACATGTATATAAAATGAAATAGTTAGGGAAGAGCTAATGATGTCACGGGTGGTATTATTCTTATTATTACAACTGGACGCGATACTAAAAGTGACCGACTTTAATTTTCAGGTCTAAAAACAAATAAAAGGAAATTGCATATGGACACGCGTCACCCCAAGAGGGATTAAATAAAGAACGCAAATGAGATGTAAAGAAAAATAAAAGTTGGGTCATAAGACGTTTTGTCAGGGTGCTGCAGCAGTTTTTCCATCCACATGCCAATGTGTTACATTAATTGCTGTATATATCTTCAAAAGCAGGATTCACTGGATTTGGCGTGCTTAGTAAAAGGCAGCTGATCGAGATGGTTTCATTGCGTGATCCACGTATGCTGCAGTGAGACCCGTATGTGACTGATCCTGGACCGGCGGTGACCTATGCGCTGCCCTCCTCTCTCCTGGAGCTTCCTTCAGGTCTTACCAGCTGTGACTGTGAAATCACTAATCCTGAGCTACAGTAATTATCAACACTGCATCAGTTGTCCACCACACTCTGTGAGGAGCTGAACTCCTGTATTTAGACTTCAAATGGAAAGAGTAAGCTGATGTTTGCTGCCTTGAAGCATACCATGATGGGTCTAAACACAGCCGTGTGTTGATGTGGACATCTTTCTGCAGTGAACTGGTTTGGTGGTAAGTGTTAGCATAGTAGTACTATTGTGGTATTTGATGGTTCTCATTCACAAACATCACACATCTATCAAGTATGAGGATTTTTCTTTTTTTTTTTAGGCTCTCTGCCGAATTTACTCTCTTCCTTCCTGTCTTTGTTTTTTTGAGACGTCTTCCAGACAAAACTAATGCTCTGCAGTTGTGACAGCTGAGTACTCGGAAGACATCTGGGTCTGCATCAAACGCTCTCAGCACGAGTAACAGGTTGGCGATCCACCATGCAAAGTTTCCGTGTTAAGTGTGTAGTGTACATACTGTATGTGTACGTTCAGCACATGCAAGCTAGACACAATTTCCATGTGAGTGTGTATTGTCACTTATACGACTTCCATACTTGAGGCTATTATTGAAATCATCGGACTGCTTTGAGCTAGTTCACCAAGCTACACCATAATATTCAGTTACAAAAATAGTATCACAATATAGACCATTCAATATGAGCACCAGGGAAGGCTTAACATAGCCTGAGTATTTGGCTACATTCATTGTCTGGGCAATGTTTTTACGGTAGCAGTGTGTTAAGTGTGTTTGTTGGACACAGTGTTGGCAATATTTTCTCACTCACAAGCTCTCCTACATCTACCACACGAGAATATTCAGAAACATACAGAATTTGCTTACACTGAGTAACAACAGTTGACTAAAACCAAGTATCTGTTAGAAAAATAGTTGATTTTTTTTTCTTTTTTAAACACTGAACATCTAAAAGAATTCCCCCCACTCCCCAAAATAAATCCCTCCCCATTTCCTAACAAAATAGCTTTCTTTAAAACAAACAACTGAAAAAAAGGTGTTTTCTTTTGAGGTTATGCAAGGTTAAACTTTTATGACACTCCATCTTACTAACATGGACCCTGTTCAGCATATTCCAGTAACCAGAGGTGTGTTCATGTTAACTTAACAATGTACGATGGTCATGTGTGATGGCTACAGTGTTATTTCATTCTAAATGTTATCTTTCCTACCAGTGCTTGACACAGTGGATCACTCTCTGCATATTTGACTTGGATTCAGGGGAGCTGAGGATCAAACCACAAACCTAGGTGAACTTTGGCTAACGTGCTCCACCACCCGAGTCACTGTCTGCCAACTCAATGGACCTAACGTGAGTATCAAAACAGATTCAGATTCTCATCTTAACATTCTCAGCCTTTGGTTATTTTGTAATTACCCCATGAACATACAATGGAATTGAACACACCTCTGGTTGAGCCCTTAACCTGGACTCCATCTCTGCCTTGTTATGTTAACTGGCACTGGCACACCACTTGGCTAAAAACATAGCACAACATATACAGTAGCTTATCTATGAGAGTGCTATTATTGCTTTAGGGAGTTATGTAGTGGAGTTCACCCATTTCAATTCCCAGCCTTTGTTTATCCCTTGTCTGCTTGTTAATCTGGATAAGAACGTGGCCTTGTGTAGTCTGAACTGTTCCCTCCGGTGCTTCAATGCTAATCAAAGAGTCTTCAGGTTTCAGCAGGAGTCTAATTGTACACAGCGGGTTTCGTTTATGGCAGGCTTCTGTATAGATTGCACCCTACACAGATTTTTAATATAGAAGATGAAAACCTGGTTTTAATAATGGTTAATAATGTCTTTGGTGTGGAACATTAGAAATGTGCACGGAAGCAAAAGCCTCCAAGCCCTCCAGAGTTGGAGTTTTAAAATATGGTCTGTTGAATAAAGATGTGAATTTAAATCAGCTGGTCGTTCCATTCAGTATGAATGCAAGAGTCGAATTTCAAATGGGGCAAATGATTTAAATCTAACACATGACGATATGGTAGAGTGTAGGTGTGTCAGGTGCTGTCAAGGAGACGGAGCCTTTAACTCTTCACTGCTGCCATCTTGTCAGTCGCTATGAGGTAATGCTGCAGTGCTGCACCACTATGAACTACGGAAGCCCAAAGGGAGTGTTGGTGAAAAGTATATACTGCACTTGTTTTAACCACCCATCATTCTCATCTTATACCAATTAACAAGGACAGAAGGATAAACAAGACAAATAGCTCCGTGCAGTGTTCACTGACACGGTGGAATACTGACTGCAGAACACATGTGCTTTTACTCAGTCGCTTTGGTACATTTCCCAAATCCCTGGTATATACAAAGTAAGTAAACACATAAAAATAACACTATTTGCAAAAACTACTGAGTCAGTACTTGTGAAAATGCTAATCAAAATATTAACCCTTTCAGTAGTTTTGATGACGATGATTTTCATTTCTGTTTACGATACACAGACAAGATCACATTCACATTTTTTCTGTCTCTGTAGTCGAATTGTTTTGACAGATTTTGACAAAAAATAAATAACTGCAATGTGAAGAATTATAGTGAGTGTAAGGAGATTACAGCAAGTGTACATTGTTAAATTACTTGTTCTCTCTACAAAGTGGTGTTAATTAGATACTCCTCAGGGATCAATTTAGGGGGTAAGAAGATTCAATATAGAACTGGTATAATAGATTCTGATCAAATATGTGATTAGTAAATCTAGGAATTAGCCGACAGTTGCATTAACTTGTCAGAACATTTGTTCATAATCGGCTTTGTTTTGACTAAATGACGATTTTTGAGCATTTTAATTCTGATCTGAGAAATGCACAAAAGCGACTGAGAAAAATGCAATAATGTAAAAATGACACTAAACACTCCTATTTAATTACCTTTCCATTCTGGTAAATGTTTGCAACATGAATGAACCTCAGGCATCTTCCTGTTTCTGTTATAGTGGTTACTGTGTTGTAGCGACTAGTCGATGGGGCCCTGGAAGATGAGCCGTGTCCAGCCGGGGTTGTTGAGGGCCGCGGAGCAGAAGGGGCAGACGGGTCTGAAGGCGTGAGTCCCGTGAGGGAGCGGGGTCTCGGCCCAGTACCTGGCTGTCTTCTCTGAGCAGACGTGACCGCACGGCACAAAACCGTGTGAAGGAGCGCCGGCGTCCACATACACGGCAGGTTCACAGCCCAGCCAAAGGGGCACATAGGGACCCACACTCCTGCACAGGGGACATTCTCGACGGGTGGTGGAGCCCTCGCCCTCTCGCGGCTCCTGCTCTCCCTCAGATCTCTGACCCCAGTCATGACGCCCGTGGACATGGCCACAAGTGAGGTAGACCCAAGGCTGGCGTTCTTCAAGGCTAGGGTAACACATCAACATTTTTATATACATCACACAGTTTTTGAGAAACTTTTACAGTACTTTTGACATAAAGTATTAAAGCTGAAGAGCTTGACTTTTGTGATTTTTGTGTTGATTTGTTGATTCTGCCTTTAACAGAAGTGATACAACATTAGTATGCTGCGTACTTCATCTGAAAATGGGTTCTGTCAAGCAGTATTATCAGAGCTGACTGAGGAAGTGTTTGGTGTTTGTATGTATACACTGGCAGCACAGGGGCGGGTGGGGGCAAGAAGTCAAATTGCTGAACGCCCCGATTATTTTAAATTAAGTTTGAATTTACTTTTTTTGAGTTTTCAGTCATACTCCAACCTGTTTGCAACTGAGTCTCACTTAACTGGCACAATGTTGCCTCGATCTGTTATCTGATATAAAACAAATCATGTGGCCTTGAGACACAAGATCTAAAAACTGCTATACTGAGAAACACAGTGAGTTATGAGGAGCCGATAGCCTTAATCAGCATTGTGTGAACTCATTTAACAACCGTTTACATCTGACAGATACTTCAAAGCTAAGCACTACAGCTTTAATATTTTTGGCTACTGTGTGACCAAAGCACCTGTGGCTGCGTGGCAGGCTGGGGAAGGCCAGTGTGCTGAGGCCTACTGGACACTGGGGCCGGGACGCATTTAACTCCTGGCGAAGTGCCTCTAGGTGGCGCAGGGTGGGAGCACGCATGAGCCCCTCACCTGTACGCCACAGCAGGGTGGCACCACACAGGTCAACAAGGGAACCATCTCGTAGTGCACTGCTCTCTCCCTCTGCCTGTTTACCAAAACCAGAAACAAACCTTTACAGGGTCACAAATCAACATGTAATGTGGTACAAAAAAAAAAGCGGTGACCCACCAGTTTGCCCCTGCTGGGTCCAGAGCGTGTTTCTCTCAGGGCGTAGACGTCACCACAGACAGAGATTTCTCTCCACAGTCCCTGTTTGGGATCCTCTGGAAAACCTTCAGGGTGCATCACTAGAACTCCGTTGGTAGTCAGACCATCCATGTGCCCATCTGGGTTTTTCCATTTGGTTGCTTTTTCCTGTGGTAGCACAGACATCACACCATTGTTTTATCTCATAAACACATAAAAATGTGGCGTTTTCATTTCATTGTGTCCAGACGAACACTTGCGCTTCGTTTCAGGAGTGAACAGAGTGAAAACACATCATGTGAGGATCGGGTATAATAGGCATGTGTATGCTGCTGTAAACAGGAAGGTGATTCTCTTCTCAGCAGATGTAAAAACAATCACTGCTGAGAAGTTATGAGACCGACAATGTTCACAGTGGCCGATAAGAACCAATCGAGGAGTGAAAGCCGGTAACTTGATGTAACATTGTTTCAAAAGGTCTCCGTTTCTGCCCATCCAGATTATAATACAACCCTTTTAGTGTTAAACCTGAAATTACATCCACACCAAGCAGTGTGGATGTAGCCTTCACATAATCACACCTTGCTGTTGCAAGTGTTTGAAAACGGCTTCAACACTTATGCAAAAAATATACTCGTTAAGACACCTTTGCTGGTTTACATTAACAGTGCTTTACTCACTCCGAGGAAGATATTTTTGGAGGAGTCGAAGCCTGCAGCATAAATCCGTGCGGTGTAGGGTGGGTTGCGTTCACACACAACTCTGCAGGCAAAGCGTGAGATCGTGCTTGGAGCGATGGAGGGGTCCTCGCCCTCTTTCCCCCCTCCCGATGTATCTGTCACCACAAAGTCGATGGGACTTTCTGTGGAGCGTCCTATCTGCAGGGGACAACAGAGAAATATTTTTTTGGGATGCTATTTATCATAGATAAAGATATATTCAGTGCGCTGTACAATGAAGGTTGTGCCTTTCAATGCTGTATGTGACTTTGATGTAATTATATAACAGAATGGTTTCTAAGAAAAATAGCTGGTGGTCACAAATCTGTGATTATTATTAGCATTGGTTTATGACGTGAAGTACCTGAAACATGTCTGTGTTGTTGTCATGGCAGTACTCCACCACCACGGTCTGGTTGCGGGAGAGAGTGAAAGAAATGCTGTGCTGCCCCCTGCTGTGTACAGCCTGAAACCACAATAACAACAAGAAAAAAGGATGAGTACCTCTTTCCACACACTTGACTGAAAGATGATTTATCATGAGAAAATAAAATGATTTAAGTAATGCAATGTTCTACAGTATGTAAGGCCTTGTTAAGACTGCAGCCCAAGTCAAATCTGTAAGCATATCTGATCTTCCTGACCAACCGTTTACATTATATATTGCAAGTGATCAGATCCATTCTGTGTGTATTGACATAGTCGAGCTGAGTCGATCAGTATGAGCTGAGTGAGCTGAGTCGATCTGTGTCAATTGGTTAACACGCCTCCAATTAACTAACAGATCTACATCACTGTTGCCGTTGTTATTGTTCGAGTCGCACTACGAGTGACGCAGAGGACACCTTGAAATCCTTTCTGAGCGACCAAGACATTCAGATTGAAATGGATGTGTAAAAATCCAATCAGAATCACATTCAAAACCACCTCCGTATGTGGTTTGTATCAGCTTTGGGGAAAAAAAATTGGATCTCATGTGTTCTTAGCTATCCAGACTGCCAACAAATCTGTCTAGATACAATCTGGATATGCTTAATATACAGATATGCAGTCTAAACAAGGCCTAATAGTAACATGTCACAATGATGATGTTTTTAAATCAAAATCACACTTACATGCAATTAGTGAGTGGCAAAGGCTGCAATTTAATTGTTATATGTTTTTAGATTGTTCTGTTTTATGGCAAATTAGGAATAACTGAAACATAAACGTAAGAAACAAGTCACATCTTTGACAACAGTTGTTAGAGAATATTAATCATTATTTTAATATCTTATGTGGTAATATTTGTTTAGTACTATGATACTGTAAATAGTGAGCTACAGCGTGACTTGATAAACATAACACACATCAAATTGCAATGGCAATACATGTCATGTTTTATTTACCCAAATAGTTCAGCCCTAGAAAAACCATGCACGCAGGCGCACACACACAATGTAGACAGACCACACATACAGCAGTTATCATACTTAGAAGCTTATTCATCCTTCCTCTGGCCTGTTTAGGATAACGGGGAGTCACAGGAAGGAAACTAATGTTAAACACTGATAAAACATCCACCACGCACAGACGCCACACATCATGTACCTTGCTGTCCTGTGGGGTGTTGAGGATGTGAACAGCACTGGGTTTAACACCGTTGGCCTTGGTCCTTCGGTACAAAGCGAAGCGACTCTTTCTGCGCCCCCGGTCGCCGCAAGGAAGAGAGCCATTGTACCTGCACAAAGACAAACGCAAACAAGCACCGGATGGAAATAAGACTCACGTAAGTTAGATGTGGAGGCAACATTTTCAGGTTGTATTTATGATCTGCTCCTTGCTGGAAAACTAAACTAAAGGGATATATAAAATGCTGCCACGGTCTTGATATACAACAGATTGTTATGAAATGAATTAAGGCAGCACACATGTGATTCACACTCAACTACAGACGTTTGATGAAAAGGTCAGATGACCTCACTGAATCAGCCTGTACCCGAGGCTCATGCCTAGAGCATAAGAAGAGTTTGCTCATTGTCTTAGCCGTCTTTACAGAGGAAAGTATTTTCATCACGCAGCATTGAAAAAATGCTCTATTTGGGATTCTCAATGCTAGTTTGATGGTTTGTGTTTAATAAAATTAGCTACCAAACCTACCAATTTGACATTAGTTTGAAACTAAATAGAAAGCTGATCTTTCTTGTCATCGAAACATGTGTATCCAATCAAGAGTATTTAAAATTAGAAGAGATTAGTTAAAAAAACATGAACTGTTAATTGTTGATTAATAGTTTGATAGATGATTTTTCAGCATAATTCTGGCAATCTTTTTCCAATTATTCATAATAGATAATAGAACAAGCAACCCTAATGCTTGAAATCACAATTTTGTTAAAATGTTTGCACAAAGGGGTGTATTTTACTGTACTTCAAATTGTATCGAACAAAACAAGGCATTAAGAAAGGCAGATATGTTGCCAAAACAAAACAAATAAACTTTAACATGACACAGATTTTTATAAATTGTGGTGACAGCAGTTAATAATTTGAAACTCTGTCAAATGTTTAGTGTGCAGGGCAGACTGGCAGCAGGATGTTGTTGAAAGGATTACGTATGAACTGTGGAAAAAAACCTTAAAAACAACTGGATTTAAATGTGATTATCTATGGCGACAATCTTCTCACAGGAAGAGGACTGGGTCAGTAAAAGATGACTTGTGAGGACAGATTGAGGGGGGTCTGGTTAAAGGGGAGAAGATATGAAATGGGACTGAGATCAAAATCAGCTTAAAGAAAGAAAAAGGTGGAAAGGACCTTGGCAGAGACGGACAGAAAATCAGTCAGAAGTTATTCGAGAAAGAAAATGAATAATATTTAGCTTACAGCAGGCAAGGAAGATTAAGAGAGAAAGGACAACATAAAGCAGGGGCTTGAAGGAAAAGGCTAGTTGAAGAGCATCTCCATGAAGTATGACTTGCTGAGCAGTCATGGTCTGCATCACGCATGTGTGCACATCACCAAGCACAATATAAAATATTCACTCCTTCCTTCCTTCTGCCCCTCGACACTGGGTTTATTTTCATTTAGGGCAAGTCCCCATGCTTTTGTAAAAGTCAGCACTCAGCAAAACAGCGATGGGCTGGCAGGGAGAGGACTGGCTGTAATACGGAATGTGACAGTGTTAAGAGACTGAGATAAACAGGTGTGGGCGAGATAAACAGAGACGAGAGGAAGGTGCATGCACACGGATGAGAGCGAGTCATTGGGTAGAGGTGAACTGAGTGTCCCTGCGCTACTCGAGAGGCCAGTGCTGTACATAGTGTCCGGGCTAACTACTGTAATGAGCGATGGCAGACAGTCACTGAAAAGATCACATGGCATGCAGTGAAGCAGCAATTGACCACATGGGGCATATGAAATCTGACAGAAACAAAGTCAAACCACACAAAACATGCCAGGACAATATGATCTCTGACAAGAGGTAGTAAAAAGAACAGCCTGTTCTGATGCTGCATCTGCTGCTCAGGTTACCTGCTGTATACTCAGGGACAAATGATGGTCAAGGGTCTGCATCATAACAATTCCTACATTCAGTTATAACAAAACCTATGTTATTATAATAACAGCAATGTTAACAGTTCAGTGTGTAAGAATTAGTGACATCTAATGATGAGACTCCAAGTGCATCAATGAACTATGGTGGCCTTTGTCCACCAGAATGGGTGTGGCTCTTCTCTTTTATATCGGCTCAGTTTCCTGTAGAAACTTGCTATCAAAAATGGCAGCCTATGTTAAGCAAGAACCTTGTTTAAAGTGGTTTAAAGTGATTGTACACTAATACAAACAGAGCTAAGGGTAGTACTGTGCAAACGTCACCAATAGATTTGTTGTTTTAGCAATGGTATAATGACCATACAGTAGAACTATTTCTGAATCACTTTATTGGAACACTACAATTATTTCATGTCAAAACATGTCTGCTGTGAAAAAGGTGTATTACATCCGGTTGATTGAAGATATACTTGAGCAATACATACTCATGTGTGAGTTAGACTGACTAAACTTCAGTCACATCACTCCAGTCCAAATACCAAAGATCACAGAATTTGACAGACATAGAAAACACAAAAAAGCTGGTGGTGCCGAGAGGTGCAGAGACTTCTGTGTGTTCAATTTCTGCCAATGAACCCTCCCCAACATAACACAGTGGACCTTTTTTGCTACTATTGAAAGTCCATTGTGTAAGGATCAGTGACATATACAGTATAATGGTGAGACAGCAGATTGTGTCAAATGGAGAACCCCACTGCTCACCTTTTTCTTTCCCAAGCACTTTGGGGAATTACTGAGGCCTCTACATACCAGAAAGGCTGTTGTTGTTCTTCCATTAAAAAAAACCCTACATACATACTGTATTAAAAGTAAAAAGAAACATTTCAGGTTCAAAACCATACAGAGGACACCTGTAACCGCCCATTAGTCGGTGACCACACACATGCGGGGCCACAATCATTACAGCTTACAAGTGAGCAAATACAAATGCATTTTCAAAGAGGCACTTGAAGCACACAACCTGTTTGTTAGTTGCATGGCCAGACATCTAACACTGCCATTGTATCTGCTGTATGTTTGGTGACAAATGTAGGTCAAAGGCCTGAATCATAACAAATCCCAGTGGTCCAGCTAAATAATAACCGATGTAATTAATGCTAATAACACAATATTCTTTCAGGTTCAAAACTACACAGAAGAAACCATGAACAGCCCACTAGCCTGTGGCCACCACACACATGACTAGAGGAAAACCAAAATAGATCACAGAGATAAAAAGAGATAAAACACAGATGCATTATCTAACCTTTCAGAGAGACATGTTAAGTGTTATGCCACAAACTATACTGCACACCCATGTGTAAGTTGTAAGTTGTGTGGTAAAACATCTAAAATTAGCCTTTTCATTATTTCCTCAGCCTCTATGAGGATGCAAAGGACTGCTCTGTTCACAGAGTCAAATGTCGAGGAGGGCTAACTAATCAGTATTCTGATACAGGCAGGCTTCAGCCTCCTAACTCCATGTTCAGCCTGAGGGGAAGCAATAGGCCATTAGGTCAGTTATCTTTGGCATACACAGGAAGCACTGCATGACTCTGTCTGTGTGTGTGTGTGTGTTGTGGCATTTCTAGTTCCTGCAGTCCATGCACAGTGTAGAGGGGTGGAAATACTGTGGAAGCTGGTAGCTGTCATCAGCACATCCGGCCTACTGTGTGCTGCTGCTAGTGATGTGGAGGGGCTTTTATACCTCCTTCCCTCCTCCTCCTCCTCCTCCTCCTTATTGGTATTGGCTGGTCATCTGGATGCAACGTTTTGGTAATTAATAAGAACAGACTAAATTGTGATGTGATGTGCAGGACGCATGTTTTACTAACCCATAATACCCCCCTCTTCTTCCTCACTTTAAGCCATCGCAGACCCAGCATAGTATGACATCATTCGGATTTATCCAGCCCCCCCTACACCCCCCCACCACACACACACACACACAACCATTGATGAAAAAGCGGCTACATCAGTATAGCCTCATGTACCACACAGCTGTGAGCAGATGTACGTATTTTAAATTAAACACATTAACCCACACCTACACAGACTGAGAGAAAATGGTTTTCTGTGGAATACAAAGTTAGTAACATTACAGTACATTAATTCAAATAGTAGCAGAGACGACAAATGAGCTAACTACTAATGTTTAAATCCAAAATAACCTGCAAAGGGGATTTATTCATGATAGTATAGGATTAAACCTGAATTCACACGTCTGTTGGTTTATTGTGCTGTAATGGTGCTACCACATATTTATGGTTGCTGCTGGAGGGTTTCCTCCATCCCACACATTTTTTTTTTTACTACAGCTGTAGGTTTTTAAATAAGACTTACCCCAAAATGACCAGCTCGCCATATTTCACCGGGTCTTTAACGGGTACATCATCATCGTCTCCGTCTTTTTTCGGTGAATTCATCAGACTGGACAGGTCCAGAAGAAGAGAAAATAAAAAAAGACGCGTCCAATGGCAATATAGTGGTGAGATAAAACAATGCTAACACACTCGGAACTGTGGGGAAGTGGCTCGGGTTATATTCTATCAAAGTTTGTTTACACTTAAGCAAAGTTTTACCGGACTTCTTGTCGCTTGTTTGAGTGTTTTAATCCCGTGAAGGGGCATCTTTTCATGGCTTTTGTGCCAATGTGTAGCTAGTTTGTGTCACGACAAATCTGTTCACTAGCATTAGGTACAACAACGGCGAACGGCAGGGAGTGGAGCATACCATTTGGTAGAGGGGTGGCCGTTCCACACACATGTTGGAATTGTTGGTAATATGGCCCCTGAAAAAAGACAAATACGTGCTTGCTGAAATTGTATAGTGGGATAAATAGTGCAATAGTGATAAGGGGAGATTAAAACAAAAATTCACGTTTCAATATACAAATTCACTTAAGCGAGGACTCTCCCGTGGAACAAGAAATGGACGCAGCCCTGATGAGAGGCTTGCTCCCACTGCTAGAATTAAATGAGGAATTTTGAATTGCACTGCCCACATCATCCATTGGCATGTAGGGAAGTCCTGAGACATTTGAAGCAATGAAAAAGGATGTTTGGATTTATGTATGGAAAATATGTAGATTTGATCTCGTGGGTCCTTATGGAGTGTGACGTGAAGGGATGCTTGGGAGGGGGTGTGGTGTTGAAGCTGGGATGTGGGTCAACATTGCGCCCCAGACGAGACACCTTTTTTCTTTTTTTTGTCTCCATTTCATCATTTCATATGGGAGTTGGGAGGTAGATATAGGCCGACTGTCTCTCTCTATCTCTCTCACTCTCTCACACACACACAAGTCTCCACAGTTACAATTCTCAGGACTATCATTGACTCCCATTTATCATTGACAGCCTAAATAAAGAACTATCCATAACCTCAACCCTAACAGTTATTGTTTAACCCTAACATTAACCTAACCGTTATTCAAATATTTGAACTAAATTCAACCAGTTCCTCAGAAATTATATCGTCTGCCTCAGTAGGACCAGGTTTGGTTCTCAATGAGGACTTGTGGACCTGTTTGTGTCAGAAAATATCCCAAAAAATAAAGATGAGTGTGTCCTACTCCTAACTGATTGCTGCCAACCCTATGGCCACATGAGGGCAGTGCACTTCAGCTACAGAGTAAAAAAGAAGACTACAACTCCACAGGATGAAGTTTGTGAAGTGAAGCTCTTCTGTGTCTTAACATCAACTCCACCTGCACATGCACCAGAAACAGACCTCTTGTTATCACAGTGTCCCTTCTCACACCCTTGTTGTTCACTGTTGTTTAGTGAGACTGAGAGCAAGGCACGAGCTGCAGGATTTTTGGACTGAACCCAGATGTGAAGAGTCAGTTACAGAATCTACTGCCTACCCCTGGAATGATATAGCCTTCTTTTTGATCTGGTGTGGAGCTGGTGTAACATGTAGCGGCTTGCTTGCAGTGTTAGGAACAGTGGCGCCATGTGTGGCAGTGATGGTTTGGCCCTGCTCACTATTGTGACTGAGTTACTGAAAAATGTCCTTATGCAAAGTCACAAAAAGATAATGTGACAACTTCAAAGTGGAAAAACCCCACGTCCTCACCTTACCTTCATATTGTAGCCAAAAGTGTTGCAATGGCAAGACTACAGTATCTGTGACCCTGCAAGAGATGATGACTCATGAATGGGCCTCAGTATGAACCAAACTTAACTACCACACCCCTTCTCAATGAATGACAGTCTGCTGCAGTGACAGAGTAACTGACTGACTTGGAGGGCTTTTTTTTAATGTATCACACGAACGATCAACCCCCAGCAAACAGTGTAATTCATTTGAAAAGTAAAAACTGGATTAACCAGATGTGTGTGTGTGTGTTTGTTTGTGCATGTTTTCTTTCTTTCTTTCTCACTCAGGGATTAAGGTCACACCCTTCTCTCTCTCTCTATCTCTCTCTCGCTCTCTCTCTCTCGCTCTCTCGCTCAAAAACTACTTTCTTTTATCTTTCTGTCCCTGTTCTCATTTAGATGAAATTTCGCATTAATCTGGAAAACATGTTTGGCCTCCCTCCATCGTGCAGAATGAATCATCATCGCCATTATGTTTATGTCCATAATAATGAATGAGCAGGGCACGGTGTGGAATCAGTGTGGAATGTTAGAATTATTGACTAGTGTTACCAGCAATTTAAAAAATGCTCTGAATCAATAGATAAAAGTTATTTTAATGTATGTTCTCTCCTTTATCTCCACAGTTATTGCACAGTTTCAGTTGCAAAACTGTGGGAGGTTTCATCGCCTTGCTTAAGGATCCTTAGCAGAGCAGACGCTTGTTGTCAGAGAGAGGAAATCTGTTAATAAACCTCTTTTAAGAAACTGTCTCTTCCATCACATCACCCCACTGCCTTAAATAGACATGGCAGCTTTTTGCAGAGGTGTCATCTGTTCTGTCAACCACACTCACAGTTAAAGTAATAGAGACATAAAGATAAACGTATGTATGTTAAAAAAAAAAAAAGATAGACAGACACTCTGTAATGTAAAGACTAGGGCTGAACATTCTTTTGTAAGAATGAGAACTTTAAGATATAAAGCATGTATGAGTTACACTTTTAGTTTGAATAGAAGATAGAACAGTCAAAATAAGACTTATTAAATTGCAGCCTTTGTGATTTGCTAATTGAATTATTTCAAATTGCTATTTGGATTTGAATATGTTTCATTGTTTTCCGTCTTGGTGATGAGTTTCTCATCAGTTTGTGCATATGTAGCTGCTGCTACTACATGTGGCTGCTGTGCACAATGTATACAATCTTTCTATAGTTCAGCAGTGAGTTAACACTATCCTAAAATCTCCATTTATGGCATTTATGTCAGTGGCAAGGTTCAAATGCAGCCAAACTACAAAGGAATGTGTAACCTGTCTGTGGAGCATAATAGTGAACAACCTAGTTTTAATCACAAGCTATCTTGGAACCATATTTGGTGAGCACACCACAGGTCAAATTCTATGCCTAATTGTGCACATGCTGAATGCATTACCCTGCTATCATTATGCAGCTTTTATCAGGCCGCACTTCAAGTCAAGAAAACATTGGAGAACATTCAGCAAATGATCATTTAGAGGTGGATGTTTGTGTAGAATACACACAAATATGGACTTTTGGGTTACGTAACAATACAGCACAATCTGTATGTTCTCATACTGCATCCATATAAATGTATTCATAATTATTCAAAAGACGAATGAGTACACAAATCATTTTAATACAATTCTTAATAACGACATGACACATGGGAAAACTCCCTTTTTAAACACATGTTGCCGTGATACTGCGAATGCTTTGGTATTTTGGCTCAGGAACCAGTTTCACATACCGTACACCATCAGACAGCTTCCATGATAAATGTGATTTCTGTTCTTGTACATGATTTACACCCAGGACATTAGTGTACATGTGATTTAAAGATGCTCTGGGCCCACTGCCTCAATACAATATGGATTCAGCCAACGTTGATTTAAAAGATGAAACCAGATATTTAGTTGAAGAAAGAGGCAGTCAATTTGGACCACTTAGATGTGCTACAGCCATCTGCTGCGGAGTCTTTGTCAGAGTTGCCATAGAGACAAGAGCAAACAAAGAAACGGTATTTCTGTCATTTTGCAACCCCATCTCCCCTGTCTGTAGTTAAAGATTTGAGATAAACGGCTCAAGCAAAACCTGAGACTTTTGGCTACGATGCGGAACAAAGAGGGTAACAACTGTTATTCCACTGTGAAACAAGGCACAGTCATGTCGTGGTATCATTTAATCTGTTGTATGTAAGCACTGCTGTGTGTTTTTGTGAGAATGTGTGGCCATGTTTGTCGCAGAAAGCCCTACCTGTGATACATGCTGTGTGTGTGTGTGTATGGGAATGCCACACTCTCTCTTGGCCTCCTTCATGTCATGCTGAACCATCTTGCAGATGGTTCAGCATATTACTATTCTCTGTGGGCACAACAGGCTCCACTCGAGGTTTTGGCTGCCTACCGGCTAGACTAATTGTATACACAAACAGGTTTGTTGCAAAACAAAGACAGTGAATGACCTTATCTGATTGTATGTATTTAACATCGGGGTTCCCAAACCCTGGGCTGGGGGCCGGTACCATGTCTTGGGCTGGGCCAACCCAAGCCTAATAATCTTGTACACAAAGCAAGCCTGTGTTTTGTAATTTTCCGTTGGAATGTATTACATGTCACAAGGGAATACACATTAATTTGAAAGTACCAAAACAAAACAAGACTTCGCAGCTGAGCAGACATTAAAAACAGACTGTGCTCACACATAGTAACAGAACTAAGACTTGCTTTCAAAGTGAGTGATTTATTTCCATGTGTTTTGAGCAGTGGTTAAGGTTAAATGATGCTTTTACTGTAATTTATATAACTTAACATGGCAATAAAATAGATTGGTATCATCATCTCCGTAGCATTCCCTCTTTCACAAGCTCGACAACTGCTGCCGTGAATCCTTGCTTTCCATGATATTGTTTACAGCCTCAAACACACACTCACAGGCATCTCATTTTTATAAATGCTGATTTTTATGAGATCACACGAGGATCAGGAGACAAGAAAGTCATGTGACCAACATATGGGATGTTGGGGATGGACCAAATAAACTTGGTGCACATGTAACTGACAAGATAACCTTTGTTGTGTGTAAGCAGGGCAATGGATTATACAGTATGTGTTACATTTTTATTTTTCTAAATTATTGACAGATCCATGCATGAACCAAACAGAACTCTGGGGGAACCCCCAACAAACTGTAATCTTCAGGGAAACATGAGTCATTGTCCCAGTGTGGAATATGAAACTGCACTTATAGGTCATGCAGCTCAGATCCTGACTGGTGAGTGAAGACAATTGCTTTGAGCACACTGTGTCCTTTCTTCAAATCAGTGAAGCTCTGTGGAGCACCTGCCAGCAACCTGCCATACATGTTTGTGAGCAGAACACACACACACACACACACACACAGCTGAGCTATGCTGAGTTCCTCAGAGGAAAGCAGATGGTTCCTCAGACACGTCATTAATAAGAACCGGCGGTGAGGCTGAGTGTGTGTGGTTGGTTATTTTCGGATCTAGTGTTGTCCGTGATACAGGTATGAAAGTTGTATCAGTGACTATTTCTGTTCATGTAGGTGTGTGGTTGCCAACAGGCAGCAAGGAGAGAGATCGACATTTAGAATAATTGGCTCCCTGTTCAGTCTGACAGAATTCCTCAGCAGACCTATTAATAATTACACAATGTGTGAACGGCAACCTTTGACCTTGATTCAATGAGGTTTATTACGGCAGCTTTTTGAAGAATGGGTTATTTTATGTGTGCAATGCAGTGGGGCTTTTGTAAGTAAAGTGAGTAATAAAGTGAGATATAATTATTGATAATTTCAGTCCTATTGGCCATGCCCATATTCAAGGCAGCCACGCAGTTCAAGATCCGTTTCTCAGTTTCACTGTAATTACAGAGCTGTTTGACAGACATGTAATTTACCACAGAATAACAATACTTAAACCATGTCCTAACTGCTTTATTTTAGACTCAGGCCACAGTGCATTGTACTCATCCCCACTTCGCTATTCTGCTAATGTTATTTTTTATATCTCATTGTGTCCATCTGCTGCTGTGGTGGCGTGCCATGTGTCACACAGGAAGGTTGCAGCATATGTCACTTCCTGTCACAAACGAGAGCGCTGCTCAGAATCTTTCCAGCAGTTTAGATCGAAAAAGACAAAACCTTTCTATGAATTAAAATGCTTAGTTCGTTTTCAGATGATTTTTATCTTCACAATTTTATCTAGAATTGTGGCCACAATTCTTGCTTAATTCCTGTAACTACAATTGGTTTACAGCAGCAAATCTTACCTCACAGTTGAACAGAAAGATGCTGAACATCATAAGCAGAACTGGAAATATGTGTCACAGGCCAAAGCAATTTACAGTTCCTTCAGTTGCTTTTATTTACACGTTTGATGGAGCAATTGTTGTGTGGAGGTTGTGTTTTCTTTTAAAAAAAGGTATTGAAAAGCTCCACTTTCAATGTACAGCCTCCCATTAATTACACCGCCTAGCCTGAATTATTGCTGCTCACTTCCCTCCCACTGAAGAACTTCTCCACCAAATGCAAACACAGGCCTCGGGCTCCCTATAATTATTAGCACATTGTCCAAGGCGGAGGGAAATGCAACGTGCAGCAGACTCAGAGGAGCTCACAACTGCCTGGAAGCTGAATGTCACAGTGCAGGCTACTTTTACAACACTGTTTAAATGGGCCCCATGACAACCGAGACCCTGAGACTCTCTGTGTTGTATAGCTATGGCGGTTACACACTGCTGAGGTCCATTTGTGCATGTCCATGTCAGGAGTGAATGTTGCCCACAGGAAATTGCAGATATTTATCCTCAAAAAAAAGATAAAGATGGAGGTTTAGAATAAAATAAATAAAAATAGGGTTGATGATGTATATCATTTTGATGAACTGAACAATCATTGGTAGATTAAGATTAGACACAGAGGTGTGTCTGAATATTTTGTGGCCCTGCTTCCCATAAAAAGTGAAGGATGCTCTTATCCTGGGTTACCAAGTGGTACTGACTAGGTATAAAATGGTGGATTATGAGCTAAAGAAAATCCTACTCTGAACACAGATGACTATGGATTAATTTCTAATTCATCTTGATAATTCCTAATTAAAAAGTAAATATAGTATGCAGTATACTGCAAATGCCAACACACAGATGTACTGTACGTGGACCTGGTACCAGAATGCAAACACTGTCAACAGATGTTTTCTTTTTAGAAAGCACATGTTGGAGAATTATCTGTTTAACTTTTTACACATTATGTCAAATGTATTAAATACATTAATATATGATGCCATTCACATGCATTAATGTTGAAATGCACATTGTCTGCATTCGATGGTTTCCTGGGTTGCTGAATAAAGAACTGAAGTGAGATTAAAGTCAGAGGAACGCCCCAGTAAACAAAAGACAGAGGAACTGCCAATGAGCTCTGTTTAAACGTATTGTTTGAAAGCAACCCGTTTAAAAGCGTACAATAGTCCAGTCCGCCCCCACCCAGCCCAAACACAATGGCAAAGCTTGGGGCTGAAACTGAACGTGAAAGAAAACTAAGCACTTCTGCTTGGGGCTTTTCATTCAAGTCCAACACGTCTGTAGCAGCTTTCACTTGGCGACTAGTCACAGGAAACGCAAGTGAGTCACATTGGAAACCCTGGTGTGACTGCTGACAGTGATGATGCTGAGGAAGGAACTGAAAGACGTTGCATCATTGGAAGGTCATTGTGGAGGACTGGAAAGGCATGACTACACCTCAGAGTGAGCACTTGAAAGTGACCTTGGCAGTAACTCACTCAGGAATATGTAAATAGGTATATATATATATATACATATATATATATATTTTTTTTAAATATACATAATTTTACCTGATTAAAACTCAGATTAAGTGTATTAAGACTCTCTGTGTATATCAGCATAGCAGGGGTCAGCTCTGGTTCAGATCACCACAGCAACATTCCCCTGCGATTTGTTTTATGTCAAGACAGACGGAGGCGACATCAACATTGCGTTACAATGAAGCAACACAGCTGCAAACAGGTTGTAGTATGGCTAAACGTTTGATGGAATAAACACTTCTTGTCCCCGCCCGCCCCTGTGTTGCTATATACACACACAAGTGCTCCCTCAGTGAGGTCTGATAGTATTACATGACAGAGCCTGTTTTCAGATAAAGGACACAGCGTGCAAATAATGTAACATTATTTATGGTCATGAAGAACAAACATGGGCAGAATAACAACATCATCAACAACGGAAATCACCATATCTCACCCACAGCAGCTTTGAATAATAGAAACAATATAGACTATTGAGCAGTGCCTTTTAAGTGAGAGTCACAGGTGAGTCTGGCAGCATTCGACACCGGCCACTGTGTATATGCTGCTGAGTGCAGTAACAGCTGTACAAGAGGCCTGTGACAGGTGCTGCATGTTCCGATGGCTCAGTGCTGACATTAAATAACTTCAAAGTGCTCCCTTTCCTCCGATTGAGAAACGGTTCCATGCTTATACTATAGATTTTACTTTGGACTCCACAAAGGAAAAATCCTAAGCAAAAAAACAAGCTGATACATGTCACTGCTGAGGCACTGCCCTTGACTGTTCAAATACAGTGGTTTTGGTACAATGGTGCACTCTGAAAATGCAGGCGATTCCTGGAACTGCGGCTGCTGATTCACATGGCATTGACTTGAATGTGACAGCCAGTTTCAGGACAGATAATAGGCGGCTGTCTGACTTTATCTGCCTGTCCCCTGTCCTTCATGCCGGACACAGCTTTCAGCACAGCAACAGGTCAAACTTCAGATCAACAGCCACTGAGCAAACAGCACATGGGCAAACACAGCAAAAAAAAAAAGAAAAAAAAGATGGAGCATTCCAGCACTGACATTCCTGGACTGTAACTCTCCTGAAAACACAGCCTCATCATCAGCTTTAGGGGAAATATAATGTTTCTGGTCATTATTACCTATTATTACTCAGCACATCAAGTCAGATAAACAAAAAAGATACTGATGGGATTAGGATTTCACCTGTGTGTTCATGTTTAAGGCACGACCTGACATTTCTAAAGCCAGCATCCATGACAACTGTTTTATATCACACACTTCCCCACTTTGCAGTGATGTCACTACCTGTAGTTCTCACCCTCCTCTTACCATGTGTCACCAGACACACACTGACCCATATACTCCTTTTCCAGTATGTGTCTTTCTTAATGACTTGGAAACACATGAATCCCAGTACTAAATTACAACACAATTACCACAATGTCACCCTAAACTCACTGGTTGCATGAAGCATGAAGTAGACCAGTCCTGTTGTTAGGTATAACCTAAATTCACCAATTCTAGACCAGGATTTAGGATTTTTATTAGTTAAATATGACTACAATATGAATTTTGATGTGGAGGAAACATGTCACTTCCTGCTTTCTAAAGCAGACTCTTACCACTTCACCTCTGAGTGTAGTCTTGTTTAAACATGTGCAGTTACACATTACCAGAATGGACTGTGTTCGATTTCTTCCTAAAACGTAGATGTTAGTTAGTTGAGCTTTTGCAATCTATAACATGTGTATTAGCTCCATTTGTTGCACAATACCAAGAGTCTCTGGTTGAGTCAGTGCCCTGATGGACAAAGTGATACTTTTGAGACTTTCGACAAAGCGTGGTTTACCTGACAATCACTACCCTGAAACCAGAGAAGTCATCATTTATTCAGAGCTGATGACACACGCTCAGAGTGAGTGTGCATGTGCAGAGAGGAAGCAGGCCGAGGATCACTTCACTTCAGTTTGCTCAAACTAGTCCTTCTTTCAACCATCATAACGCTCTGAACTCTCACTTCCTCTTTCAACCGCTCAAGGAAATATTACTTTTGATACGCTTGAAACCACCGCAGCTGCTTAGTGAAAAGGCGTCACTTCTGTACTGATCTGGATATATTTTTTTATTATTTCATTAGCAGAAAAAAAAGCAGCAAAAATAATAATGAAAAGAGCAGTAACTATGAACAATCAACAGAAGGCTGTGTGTGTGTGTGTGTGTGTGTGTGTGTGTCTACAGGCGGGCGTTGATGGGAAAAAAAAGAGAAAACGAAGAAGTCATTGAAGCACCTACACAGGAGGAGGGTGGGGGTTAGGAAATTTGTAAACACTCGCTGGAGTCCAAAAGTCAGTCACAGAAAATGAAAACGTGCACAGCCAGCTCGTTGGTCTCCCTCCCCACCCTAACCAACCTCCCAAAATGCAAACTCAGCGTTTGTCAATACCTTCTGTTGTAGTCACTGTCTTGCTTGTGGGGCATTTGTAAACCCCTCCTAAGGCAGCTGAAACTACAAATACTCTAGAGTAACGGACAAAAAAAAAAGAGGCAGTCGTAATAATAATAATAAGACTAGTGGTAACAGGTTCAGACCCTGAAACAACAAAAATATATATCCATATCACAGTGTGTGTATGTGTGTGTGAGAGAATATCCAGCGTCCACATAGTGTCTTTGAATCAAACCACAGTAGACACAATGGATGTGATCACTACACAGAAAATTAGAACTAACATGTTTCCTCATTCATCCCAGTACAATCAATAATGAAGTAATCCAGACAAGGTCCGAACATATCGTTAATACACATTCTTACACATTGCAGAGGCAGTTTTTGCCATGAAAGTGATATGCTGATGCTATTGGCGATGGTTTCTGGACTTTTCCCCCCATCCTTTGGATATGTAGCTGGGTCATGAGAATACTGAATGAGAGCTTCGCAGGGGCAAAACTAAATGGGTGTGTGTGTCCCAGTGTCCCCTTAACAAAATTATACACAAAAGAGGAAAGGAAAGAATTTGCAGTAAGAGCTCAAAATTAGGCTTATTGTATATTTAAAAAGTACTGATTATACAGAATCTGAACCAAAGCAAAACTAGAAGAAACTAATAAGGAAAACCAGGAGTAAAACAATTGTTTAAATGAAATCTGGGATTATAGAGAAGTCATAATTACCAAAAAGAAAAAGAAAAATATAATCACTCTCTTTGATATACACTCAGCAGAGAGGTTGTGGTATTAATTGCTTCAGATTGTATATTTTTTTTGTATCTTGTTTTCATTCTCAGCTACTTTTGTTGCCTCCAAGTGTCCAGGCTGGTGAGAGGGACAAACATTAAGATTTGTAGTTTGAGGTGAGCCAGGTGAGGCCCTCATATAGTCCATCCCCTGTTGTTGCACACGAGGGTTGAACGTACCAATTCCTATCTCTGATACGGGTCAGGCCCAGCTTCTCCTGGATCTCGTGGGGTTTCATGGCATCTGGGAGGTCTTGTTTGTTGGCAAAGATCAGGATGATGGCATCCCTCATCTCTCGGTCATTGATGATCCGGTGGAGCTCCTGCCTCGCCTCGTCGATCCTGTCCCTGTCGGCACAGTCCACCACGAAAATCAGGCCCTGGGTGCCCGTGTAGTAATGTCTCCAAAGAGGTCTGATCTTGTCCTGTCCCCCCACGTCCCACACGTTGAACTTCACATTCTTATAGGTGACGGTCTCCACATTGAAACCAACCGTGGGGATAGTGGTGACTGACTGTCCCAGCTTCAGCTTGTACAGAATGGTGGTTTTACCAGCAGCATCAAGTCCAAGCATCAATATTCTCATCTCCTTGTTGCCAAAGATCTTTGACAGTAATTTCCCCATCTTGTTTTCTGTGCATAAATACTTTTCTTCGACAATTAGAAAAAAACAGTTCTCTGATAACAACAAAAAAGTTGTCTTTCAACACAACTGTTCGAGGTTACAGTTTAGGTGTGTGCTAGACGCCAACCATGTGATGGCGTGAAGTGTCAATGTTCAAAAGGCGCTGGCTTTCAAGTTTGTTCAGTGAATCAACAGAGAGGTACAGTTAACCTGGTCTGTGCTGGTCTGGTCTGACCTGAGGTGGTGTCTGTCAGTGAGAGCAGTATGTATGGAGCCCTCGCAGAGTTGGGTGGGGATTTATTTTCATGATCCTCCAATGTAAGGCGAAAGAATAAATCACATCCCCTTGTTTTAAAGCAGCTGTGAGGCACACATTTTCTTCAACCACCGCATTTCAAGTCTGATTTCTCCTTCAGTATCGAGCTGCTGTAGCTTCATACAAACAGGCCCAGTCCGAGCCCGGGGTTCCCACTTCCTCCTTGGCAGCCGGCGCTCCACACTTGCCTTCAGTCAGTTCCCAGTCGATGACTACTACAGCACGGTGATTTTTTTCTCATGAAAACACATCGAATCCGAGCTGCCCGGTCCGTTATCGCGCCGGGACATCCACAGGAAGAGCGCTCAAAAGGGACATTGATTCATCCGACTTTCTTCTCTTCCCCCTGTGATACAAGAGCGGTCCCAGAGAAGGGAGGGGTGTTAATACAGACAACAACTTTGAATCCGGAAAAAAAAAATCGCTGTGCAGACGGAAAAGAAAAGAACGGAATAAAAAACACAGAGTGCGGATTGACTACCTGCTATTGCGGCGATCTCCCCCCAGTCCCCGGGCCGTTTCTCCCCGCTCTTGCCGCTCTCTGTCTCTCTTCCTCTCTCCCTCTCTGCGGCCGTTCAGTCGAGCTGTGGCGGTGCTGTGTTACCGGAAAAGGTGCGGACCCAGATCAGCCGCCACTTCCTCTACACTACTCACACACGCTGGTGATGCGTTCATGGGCTCGTTATGAGCCCCGACAATTGACCACATTTACATAAGTTACACTTTGGCATGGAATGTTTTGCTTTAATAGTTTTTTATCGAACATTTCATTCATTATTGTGTGTTTGAATCTCTTTACAAGTGAGACTGAGCCAAGACTTCAGCTGAGCCTTCCGGTTAGCCTTCCATTAAAGGGGCAGTCTGTAATATTAAAGGTTTATTGGAACACATTGAATATGCTACCCAATAGTGTGTGAGTTTCACCATTAGATGTCATTGAGTGTGTTTATGTGCAAGGTCGATTTTCTTATTTTGTCATGTAAACATATTACTCCAACTAAAATCAAGCTTGTCTTAATCAGACTAACATACCTGGATAATACGATTCATAGTCAGATTACTGCTGCGTGTACAGCAGGTACACAACAAACAGAACCACAGCATGATCCATCTCACTGTTCACTGTTTGTTTTTCTGTGACATAAAGGTCAACAGGAAACTGATTCAATACGTACTAGCTTATAGAGAGATACAGCGCCACCTATAGAGGTGGAGTTAGACGTACACATACGTAAATCGTCTTTCTCCTCCGCATTTATATTCAGAGTCGGCAAGTTGTCCGATTGCCTGTCTTAGTCAGACCATGTTAACGTACTGAGTATATACTTTATGCATATGTGCAGAGGAGAGTGTGACGTGATGGTGTGCGTGTACCCAACTGCGAGCACACCTTCAGTGTGAGTCTGTGTGCCTAAGCACTGACTGCACATAATAGTGAGAAACACACACCAGTTATGGAGGGGCCTGAGTCGGTGTAAGAGGACGATCATGTCGCTGACAACAGTGTCTTCCAGTCCCAAGACATCAACTGAATAAAACCAGACTAAGGCTGTAACTCTGGGCGAGACAACAAGTGTAGTACGCTTCAAGTGGAGGAGATGCTACAGTTTAACTGTGGAGTTGCTTACTCGTAAAATGAAAGACTTACATAAATTACAAAAAAAAAGCTATATGTAACAAACTTTATCAGTAGTTGTGAAATCTTTTTATGATTTTTATGATGATTTATAATTAATATCATTTTCAGTGAACTTTGCTAAGAAAGTAAAATCAAGACTGACTGATATTTAATTTTTGGGTTAATTCTTAATTTGATCTTGGGGAGAAAACATTTCTCATATTGATATGTACTTGTTTTAGTCTTGACTTTTTATCAACCTGCCTTGGTCTTGACTCAATCCTTCTCCTCAAAGGTTTTAGATTGGTGCGTTCATAATTACAAAACTACAGTGAAATCCACACCTCTTGTAACGTGGGACACCGCATGGCAAACTAACGCACTCTTGGCTGAAACCTAAGAATTCCGGCTGCACCTGAAGGCATCATACGCCATTTCGCATGCGCGCTGATGTTTCAGGTCGGCCCCATTAGCTGCTGTTGACGCCATTTGAGCTTTCTGTGTGTATTAGTCACTTCTAGGTTTGCATGTGGTTCGGGAAATACACGCGGATGTGTACATTTGAAACATATGTGAAGGTTTGGCTAAGTTAGTCACTTCATGAGGGGGTTTCTGTCGGCCTTTATCTCAAGTCTGAACATTCATTCAAAACGGTTCCTGAATTATCAGTCAGTGACGTGGAGGTTGAGAGTGAGTGGGACGGGTACTATTGTGTTTAATGTCGGAAGCACACACACCCACTTATTTAAACGGGCTAATGTAAGGATCCTATGTGTAAAAATAAATATTGAGAATATTTGTATATTATTTGTAATATTTAATATAAGTGAATGTATAAAATGTAATGATTTAAGTGATTTAGCTTGGTCTTGTAGGTGAACTTCTATATCCCCTATAAACACCTGGCAAAGTCACCAATTATTGTTAAATCCAATGTTTCTGTATATATTCATATGCAGAACAATTTAGCTCTTATTTTTATTTCCATTCATTATTTCTTTTAAATTATTTCATGACCTTTCAAGTTGTTCTAAGAACTTATCACCAACACGCGCGCGCACATACACTGAGGTTGGCGCGCGGAGCACTGAGCATGCGCATATTTTACCTCCGCGCTTCCTCGAAGTTGATAAGAATGGTGTCCGTAACGCGGCTGGCTGTTGAAGGGTAGACAAAGTGACTTCGAAAGCTCCACCCAACTCTGCAAGAACGACCAAAACATTTCATGGAAGACACCGGTAAGATTCAACGAAGAATTATTACTCATATAATTAGTATAGACTAAGCAGAAATATTGCAATTCCGACAATTGTCGACGCTTGCTATCGCACTAGCTGCCGTTAGCCGGCTAGCTAACGTGGACAAGCCGATGGTGCAGTCTATTTACTGGAGACGATGGGAAATACCTGTAACAGTTGTGGTTGTACTAGTTTTGTTTATACACTTCAGGTTGACGTATCTTGAGTAATACAACCAAACATATCCCTAAATTGGTATTTGCCTGAGGTTATGTCCGTAACTCGAAGTTTATTGTCCGCTAGTGGCATACTAAGGCCAACATGGTCGCGCTTCGCTAGATGGCAGGAAATAGATGGGAGTTGAGGCCTAACTTGTGTTTGAACTTTGACCATGCAAACAATCTACCAGGTGAAAGAAAATGCAACACGGCCTTAAGCTATCATTTATCGAATTTGACGCCACGTAAATGTTAGATTGGCCCCCAGTCGCTTTGTTAAGGAGATAGCCGTAGTGTTGTATAAGAACCCGATCACGTGTGTGTATTAGTTTTAGTTGCTAAATTTAAGCTAAACCTGGTATCCGATTAATGATAGAACAAGGAAGTGTCCTGTTGCACCACCCGATGCTTCTTCTGGGGGGATCTTTCGGTTTAAAGCTGGTAAAAGTGAAGTTTGTAAGGGAGCGCGCAATTCGCATAAGTACCACATGCGAATTTAGATCCCAAAGTTCAAGTTACAAAACATTTAGTCACATGTCGAGAAAATTATCAAATATAGTTGCTTTTTAGAAATTCTGAAATAAAACATTTTGCTTAAAACATTTCAAATTCTGTTTGATGTGGTGCTGCATATCTAGTTTTCATTATAACATGTGGAGAAAATATTGGCTTGTTGTAAATGCCTAACAACTCATAAATGTATACATTTGAACTGTATGAGAAATAGTAACATTTAATGTGCTTTTAATGTATATTAGACCTTTAGTAACAAACTATCCTACTTTTCAATAGGCCCACACCTCCCAGAAAAAACAATTACTGGAATGCTGGACAGTGAGTCCCCTGCCATGGAGAGCAACGGGGATGCTTTTCTTCCTGAACTTCCTGTTCTAGACCAAGCTGGTGGTGACTGGTCCATGAGCCATGTTGCTCCAGAACCACCCACAACCACCTTGCCCGAGGAATCTGACACATCTCAGGATGTTCAGCAACCAGCTCTGGAAATGAATTCTGTGGAGAAGGCTGTGGAGCAATTTCAACTTGCCAGTGCTCAGCTTTTCCAAGAGGTTCAGCCATCACAGCCCACAGAAGAAGCAGCAGCACGGCCATCAGAATACAACGCAGAAGCTATGGACTCAGAGCAACCCAGTCAGGAGATGAGTGTAGAGCCCGATGCTGCTGTACAAGGTAATATATGTAGTGGGTGTTCACTTCATTAAAGGCTATGACCATTGATTTGGTTCAGTTCTGTAATCTTACAAAATACTCTAAATTATGTTACAGATACATAACACGCAAGCATACACATGATGCAATGTGCAATAATCTGACTACATTTGTTATTTAAATAAGGCACGGTCTTCTAGTTTCTGCAGGCTGTATGCCTGAGAGGTGTAAATCAGTTGCCACTGTCAGTTTTTGGCATGAAATCAAATTCTAGGAGCATGCTTTGTTTACACCTCTACTGAATGTGACTTATTGATGGCTGATTTACTACTCTAGATCTGACTGAGGCACCACAAGCTACAGAGGACGGCATGGAGCTGGAAGAACAATCCAAAGAGACAACAGATGAATCAACAGTTCCTGCAGAGCCACAGCTGCCCAGTGAATTTGACAAACTCTTTAAAGGTTGTGAGGAGAGCCCAGAGGACTTCAATGGTTGGGTGTACCTGCTGCAGTATGTGGAGCAAGAGGTTAGACAAATCAATTATTGCAGAAACTGTAATTAAAATCTTTCTAAAATGTAACTGATGCAACATTTTTGATTAAATCATATTGATCCATTTACTGTTCTCTTCTTGTTGCAGAATGTCCTTACAGCTGTAAGAAAAGCATTTGATGTATTCCTGCTTCGCTATCCATATTGCTATGGCTATTGGAAGAAGTATGCTGATATAGAGAAAAAGCATGTCAATGTACAGGTTGCAGAAGAGGTACACATACATTTCTTATTGTTTTAAATTTTTTTTGCCTTCAAGGAATGTTGACTGAAGGAATAAATCTGCTCAGGCATTGTCCTGTTACATCATTGTAGTTGTGATGTGATGCTCATATTTTCCCAGTCATTGACATGCTCATGTGTTCTTTTTCTACCCTAGGTGTACAGAAGAGGTTTGCAGGCAATCCCTCTCAGCGTGGACCTGTGGCTGCACTACCTGACCTTCATTAAGGAGAACTCTGACCCTAATGACTCGGACACTGAGGGACACATTCGAGCGTGAGTAAAAAGCACATTCTGTCTGACGGCTAAAATCTATTAGGCCCTGGTTTTGTGTTAGTCCTAAAACGCTACCAACATGTCTTTAAATGTTATACTTTGAATTAGAAATGAACTTGTTATTTACATTTTTTCTTTGTTTTCTTATTAGTGCCTATGAACAGTCGGTGCTTGCAGCAGGCACAGATTTCCGCTCGGACCGTCTGTGGGAGTCATTCATCAACTGGGAGACAGAGCAGCAGAAGCTGGCAAACGTCACTGCCATCTATGATCGCGTCTTAGGAATCCCAACCCAGCTATACTCCCAGCACTTTCAGAAGTAAGGGCAAAACATGTGGATATGACTCTTAATTACTGATTAAGTGTAATAGTGCATAATTTGATAGTCTTTTTCAAAATTTTGAAACTCTGCAGGTTCAAAGATCATGTACAGAACAACAACCCCAAACACTTTCTCTCAGAGGATGAGTTTGTTCGACTGAGACTTGAGCTCTCTAAAGCCAGCCTTTTGTCAATGGTCAGCAATGAAGACGAGACACCTGCTGTCCAGGAGGAGCTACCACCGGGAATAGAGGATCTTACAGATCCTGCTAAGGTAGAAATCCAACTTTCAGTCCGAGGGGGGTGACATATTTAACAAAGATTGCTGACAGGGTTTACCAGGAGCGTACCACTTCCATTATGTAATGGGTAGAAAAATTGATCAGGTTTGAAGGGGTGTTTTTATGTCAGCAGCCAAGCCAATGAATACCAGGGGGGATTCAAGTTGGCATCCAGTCAGGGACTCGTCTTAAAACTAAAAGGATCACCTGAGGCCCCTTGACCCCAGCACCTGCACCCAGAGGCTGATATGCAGAGTGCATACATACTCTTCCCCTCTTCATGGTGATGTAAATCCTTGGCTGAAGGACTAGTAGTTTTTACATCAAGTGGAGAATATTAAACTCACATTGGGTGTTGAAGGCATTTTTTTGTGTGTTTTATGTAGAGAGTGACGGAGATCGAGAACATGCGCCACAAAGTGATTGAGGTTCGGCAGGAAGTATTCAACCACAACGAACACGAAGTCAGCAAGCGCTGGGCCTTTGAGGAAGGGGTATGAATCGCACTTTTCGTCCACCAGAGTAATTTATTGGGAATTGGTTTTGGTTTTTACTCTTTGACATTTATTCCTGTCTGTTTAGATTAAAAGACCATACTTCCACGTCAAAGCCTTGGAGAAGACCCAGCTAAGCAACTGGACGGAGTACCTGGACTTTGAGGTTGAAAATGGGACTCCGGAGCGTGTGGTTGTTCTTTTTGAACGCTGCCTGATTGCCTGTGCTCTCTACGAGGAGTTCTGGACCAAGGTAATGTCACCGTTAGCCTCTCACTCACTCCTGCTTCTTCCCTGCACTTCCCCCCATCAACGATGATAATCACAACGACACAGTAAATCGTCCTGCACTCTCTTTGCGTGTAACGTTGATATGTGACTGTATCTGTTGTATTAGGGGATGGCCAGCTTGCCACACAAGATTTGACTGCAGCATTTGCCAACTACTACGTTGCATCTTCTTCGTCTCCCACTACCTTACAGAAACTTATCTAATTGGTTCCATGAAGGTGCTGATGGGTTTACACAGAAAATTTCTAAAAACGATCTTGTCAATGAAGAAATTCAGTGCGCCTGTCAACTGGAAATGTAGGTTTAAAATGTGTTGTCTATTTTGCCTCTCTTTCTCTTTTCTCTTTCTCCCTTCTCTCTCTGCCTTCTTCCAACTTTCGCTTTCTCTTTCACTCTGAAGTATGCAAAATATCTAGAGAGCTACAGCACTGAATGCGTGAGACATGTCTACAAGAAGGCGTGCACCATCCATTTGCCCAAAAAACCAGCCATCCACCTGCTTTGGGCAGCCTTTGAGGAGCAGCAAGGTGGGTGACACCTTCACTCCTATATTGAATGCACCAACGTGCATAATGACACTTGGTCCAAAAAATACCTGATATGTTACTTGAGGACAGCCATATGCAAAGTATTCTGTTCGTCTTTGCCTAGGCAATGCCGAGGAAGCTCGAGAAATCCTGAAGTCCTTGGAGGTGGCGGTCCCAGGTCTAGCTATGGTGCGCCTTCGGAGGGTCAGTCTGGAGCGTCGCCATGGTAACTTGGAGGAAGCAGAGGTGCTGTTACGGGAGGCCATGGAGTCTGCAAAGAATACCACTGAGACATCGTTCTACGCTGTGAAGCTGGCAAGGCATCTGATGAAGGTGCAGAAAAGTGTGAGCAAAGCAAGAACGGTGCTGCTGGATGCTATCGAAAAAGACCAGGTAAGGAAATGGTTGACCAACTTCACACAAGAGTTGTCTACATTTAGAGCTGTTTTAGGCGGCATTAACAATAAATTCACAAGTTAGTTAAGTGTAATTTATTCACATCTTGTATGTATTCATTGACATACACACAGTCCTATATAGAAACTCACATTTTCAATGGATTACTGCTGCACTATGAAAGTGATTTCATCAATTTTGGTTTCTATAAAATGAACAAGAATTGGTCATTTTCTATCCTGAGTGATGTTTAGTAGGTTATGGTTTCAGCTTGTTCCTTTGCTTGTATTTTTGTTGAGATTTTGTGATAAGTGCTGATAATTTAATGACTTCACAGGCAAGTCCAAAACTGTACCTGAACCTGCTTGAGCTGGAGTTTGGTGGGGATGTGACGCAGAATGAGGCGGAGATCTTGGCTTGTTTCAACCGGGCACTAAACAGCCAGATGCCCCTTGAATCCCGCCTCGTCTTTGCGCAACGCAAAGTCGAGTTCCTTGAAGACTTTGGCAGTGACATCAATGTGTGAGTTTTGTGATGCATATATTTGTATGTACATGCATTTACATATATATTTTTTAATTTTATTGATTAATTTTATTTATTCACGACTTTTAGGCTTGTGGCTGCATATGATGAACAGCAGAAACTTCTGAAAGAAAGCGAACCCACAAAGAGGAAAGCTGAGAATGGTTATGACAGGTGGGTAATGGGAAAGGGCTTGGGTCATATAAGGGACACATTTTTTTTCTCCATAGTAAGCTATTTAAGAAGGGAATTTACTAATGTGAATGTACATGTGCTTGTGTGCAGTTCCCAGGAACCTGATGCTAAGAGACAGCGTGCGGAAGATGATTCTGGTGCAACAACTGCAACGACAGACGCGCAGGCAAACAACTCTGCATACAATTATAACTGGTACCAGGTAAGTTCCCCACATGTGTAGCTGGCAATATTGAATTTGTTTTTTAACATTGACACACTGAGCTCGCACATACAGTTAAATTTTTTTACTGTGTCGCATTGAACTCATTTACGTTTCTTTTCTTTTAGCAACCATACGCCAGCTGGGGACAGAACTCCTGGGGGCAGTACAATCAATATGCCCAGTATAACCAGTACTACCCTCCTCCTCCTACATGATTGATAGAATGCTGACATGAAGATGGAGACTTGGAGGAAATCATCCTTTCTCACCTGCCTACATTTCTGAGCAGAGCTTCTTTACAGGGTGTCATAGATACTTCAATACAGCCACAGAAAACAAGCTGATTTGTTCCTTCTTTCTGGTGTAGAGTGTGTTCATCAGTTAAATTACAATATGTAGCCATTGTATGAGTACAATAGCATTGGCCATTTATGGCAGGCCCGTTGAATTGTCATGTTTAAATAAAGATAAGTTGCTAGTTCATTATCTCCAACAGCAGTTTTTTGGGAGGTGGGTGGTAGTGTTCCTAATGCATGTTATGTTTGAAGGCAGTTGTTTTTTCCCCTGTGATCAAAGCTTGTTTTTTTGGATTGGATGGCTTGGTTTGGTCTCTTTCTTTGTGTTACAGATTTGAACTTGTAAAGGAGGTGTTAATTAATGTACCTCAAAGTCATGTTTCTCCTTCCCAGCTGAAAGATTTTTAATATTTCATTGTTTCCATAAAAAGAAATGAAGATTTCCTTGTTTTTGTTTTTTATTTTGACTTGATTTCATAATAAAGATTGATATCCTTGACTGTCTCGTAATGATTTATGATCTCTTTGCTTAAATAAATCCTGAAGATGAGCTTGAGTCGATAAGTCTTCATTTCAGCCCTGCAATCAAATACCATGCCCATGGTTTCATGTGCAATCATGCAAAAATCAAATACACTGTGTAAAGTATTAAACATTTCCTCATGGCAAATATTAACCAGATGTACGTATGAGTATGAATCACAATAGTCTACTTTTTAGTATATATATATTTTTTAATGTATTGTAACATACTGCACTCATACTACACCATCATAGTATAATCGACCTAATTTTCTAACGTCGAAAAATGAACGTTCTTCACCCTTCAGAATCCAGTGGGTGTGGCCACAGTGGCGGAACTACGTAAACCCGCAGTTGCGCAGTGTCGACCGTAGAAAAGTCCTTTTTATGCCTAGTGTTGAACGACTAGCATCAACCGAGGTAAGGCCCGTGCAATTATACAGAAAAATAATCGCTATGTAAAACTTCAACCGGTTTTTGTAGGCGAATATAGCGGGTGTGACATTATTTTTCATTAAACATTCAGTTTCGAAAGGGTTACGGGACATTTTACTTGTTTTTATGTGACTTTCTGAAACGTGTGGCCCATGTGGCTAGCCAAGCTAGCATAGCATTAGCTGCCAACCATGAGAAGCAAGTGTGTTTGAGTCTTCCTGTTTTAATCTGCCAGTTATTTGGTTCCTATTGGTGTTTTATAGCTATTTTAATTTTAACGTTCTTCTGGCAATGAATGGTAGGGTGTAGTAGTACTGCCTTTGTATGGGAGTTGAGTTAATAGTTATATTTAAATGGTTTTAAATGACAATAACGGATATCGTATGCGCATCAAAGTCACTAGGATCAGCTTGTGTCAGGATTATAAGAGCCACAAGGAGGCAGTTGTATTATGTTACAACGTTCAAATCTTGTGAATGCTCTCGTCCGTTTATTGTCGCAAACCGATTACCATGTTTTTGATAAGGACTGAAGTTTGGTTTGTCGTGTTTTTCCTCCTAGCATCAAGATGCAGCTCTTCGTGCGTGCTCAGAACACTCACACCCTTGAGGTGACCGGACAGGAAACTGTTGGACAGATCAAGGTAAAATCCTGAGAAGTTGTAAGTGCTAGACTTTGCGCATGGAAATTGTTATTTGAATTTGTATATCGTTGGTGTCTCTCAGGCCCATGTCCAGGCTCTGGAGGGTCTTCTGGTCGAGGACCAGGTGCTGTTGTTTGGTGGATGCCCACTTGAGGATGATACCTCTCTGGCTTCCTGTGGAGTCTTGGAGCACTGCACTCTGGAGGTAGCTGGCAGGCTGCTGGGAGGTGAGTGTACAGCACATATGTTTGTACACATACTCTGTATTTTTAAATAGCTTACTTAGACTGGCGATGCATCATAAGTTAGTGCTTGTTGCCTTTTCCACAACCACTCTAACTTTGTTTTTGTCAAATTGAAACTAGTGGCACTTATGTACAATAATTAAAGTAATTCCTGTCGAAGAACCTAGTTGTCTATATAGAAAACAACAGTGGAACACTTATTCTTATCTATTTCCTTCTTCCTCCAACAGGCAAGGTCCACGGCTCCCTGGCCCGTGCCGGAAAAGTGAGGGGACAGACTCCCAAGGTAAGATTCTGTTCTTGTGCCTCTTAGAGTATAATATTACATACATGCATGTATGGCATGTCTTGTACTTTTTAGAGTTTTGTTGATTTACACAATAGAACATGATAAGAGTAGAGAAATAACACTTGGCTGTGAAATTGTTCAGGTTGACAAGCAGGAGAAGAAGAAAAAGAAGACTGGCCGTGCCAAGCGTCGCATCCAGTACAACAGGCGCTTCGTGAATGTTGTGCCCACATTCGGAAAGAAGAAGGGACCCAACGCTAACTCCTAAATGCTTCAATGGCCCAAAGGAGAAGCTTGATCACTGTCCATCAGTTTTTATTGAGTAGAATGTTATCCTGTACATAATAAAACTTGGCTTGGACAGAAATTAGTGTTGTGATATGTCCTGCAGTGACTACTGGTTTGATACGCGTGATCAGTAGTTTATATTGTAAAATTTGGCAACAGAAACCTATTGGTCAAAAAAGGTGTTTTCAGCTAAAAGACTTGACACTGAAACAGGATGTTGTGATTGCAGCCAGCACGAGCCTGTCTATTCCCACTTAGTTTGTCCAGCTTGGAACACCAATAAAACGGTTCCAACACAATGTGAGTATGCAGTGGAACGGCGCATATTAAATGCTGGAAAATCTCTTGTGCAAAAGCAAAACTTGGCTGCATACAGCGCAGATTATGAACTCCCTGCGACATTCACTCGGATCCTTTGCACTTCATCGCGACTGTACTCAATCCTCATAAAGATCATTACTCGAATATTGGGATTAAGCAGCGCATAGAGAAATGATCACGGCTGTGTTAGATGAGAAATCGGGATTTCCAAATGTGTTTCTCGGAGGTGAACATGGACAGGGATAAAATGAAGACCAAAAAGCTGTCATTCTGCAATATGAACATGTTTATTTATCAATTGCATAAAAGAACAAAAACATGGTCTCAGGATATGTACATTAATAAGACATTCAATTTTGACCAATAACAAAAAATATAACTGGTTTTGTTAATACTTAACCGAGTCTTGTACATATGATTAATCAAAGTGCAGAGGAACTGAGCACAATCATTCTGGTGTGTTGTCCATCCTAGAAATTAGAAGCATGCTGGCAAAAATGTATTTAATCCACAGCAACAAGCTCCAACTCAAAAATCAGCTTTGCGTTGGGTGGAATTCTGGTAGAGCTGGAGTTAAGGTGAAGATTTCATTCAATGGAAGAATTACATCAAAATAAAACAAAAGACTTAAGTGTTGCCAGGACAAGAAACGAACATATTTGCATGCCATGCACAAAGATGACTCAACCAAAGAAAAGGATACTTTGAGTCAGGGAGACCCTTTTTACCATAGGCCCAATCTGATTCAATCTCCAATCGGGCATGTTCACCCTTGCTCATTGTAAGAATGGCTTCATCCCACTGCAAATAAAGGATTACTGATGAAAAAATGCAGTGGATGGAAACTGAGAAACAGTTGTTGGGATATACATGGCAAAAAACAGGATGGACTTACACCTCTGATGACTCTTCCCAAGCCAATCTTGAAGCTCAGTGGTTTAGTCTGCTTCTTCTTTCTGGCTGCTGTATTAAAACAAGTACAGTTATGGTTACAACCAGTTGGGGTTTATACTAGAAGTCAACTGACGGCCAACGCCATGTCCATGACGGGTACACAATGACAAGACTGATTTTTAACAAGTCTTCCCTCCATCTGATGGAAAAAAACAGCTAAATCAAATTATTCAGAAAACTGCTTATTAATGTAGCCCCCATTAACCATGTATTGAATGACACTTTTTTTCTGCTCTAACTTTGCATTTTGTGTCTGCACTGCAGTACACTGATATATTTTAAATCTAAACTTAAATACAAGAAACAGGTATCAATTCTAAACTTTGCAAAGTGTAACTGGCCAATTACTTAAACCTCCCCATTTATGAAAAGTTGGCCCAATTACTCAGCTGATCAGTCGATCTGCCTCCCGTTTATACTCCTCAAAAGACAGTTATTTGGGTGGAGCAACACTTTCATGTGCATGTGTATGCTGTACCTGCAGGAATATTGGTGTCAAACACGGTTCCATCCTCCAAGGTACCAGTGTACCAGCAGCTCACAGTTTCACCTTTCTTTGGGAAGTTGGTCTTGTCACCTTTCTTCAGCACTGACTTGGTGTACTTGGGTGGACCCTGGTAAAAAAAAAACAATGCAGGAGCAGTTTATAACCGTCTTAATGTGTGCAGAGCAACAATAAAGACGTGAACATGTAACATTCTCAACACATACCTCATATACAACCTCTGTTTTGGCTTCTTTGGGCTTGTCTTCGATTTTCACTTGTTTAACCTGCTCAGTTACTTCTTCTACAGGTTCAGTGCCTTTAAATCTCTGCAAACACAAACACACTCTTTTATTGATTGGATGAGGTTGTTGTACATGTATATACCCGGTTATAATGTGTCACTGTCACTTACTTTGCTCTCAAAGAGCTGACTGTAGGCTACGATGAGTTGTTCTTTCTTTGCTGTTTTGGCGACATTTTTTATGTTTCCCAGCAGCTTGTGTTCATTGAGGAACTGCGTGAGAAAATGCAATTAGACAGAACGATCACAAATGACATCACCAGTCCTGCTTCTCTGCTCAAGTAAGTCGTTTTGCTTCTAGCTAAAAGAAACTAAGCCATATCACAAAGTAAATGCAGTCACTATTGCTTCAGGTCCAAAGTAATGAGCTGCCAACCGTGGCTTCTATCCTTTACCGCTATTATTTTGTATAACCGGTTTTGTTTTGTTGTGTTCTGCATAGCTAGCTTAGCTGCTAAACCACTACAGCACGAGCTAACCCATGCAACGCAGCATGCTGCAGTTTCAAATGAGCTTCCACACTTAAACATACAACTAATCAAACGCAAATCATGACGAGACGCAAGCTACAAACATACCGAGTGAGCAGCATTGTCCTGAATGAATTTTATGATGTCCTTTTTAGGCAAATCGTCACTTTTTAGCTGCTCATCGCTCCATTCCCGTGCTGGTTCAGTCGCCATTTTGAAAGGCGAACTGCTCAACTTTGACCCCAGTGGCGTATATAGGATACTACATTTTGTATATTTAGTACTGTAAATTTGACTTTCGTGTTATACATTTAGCATTTAGCTGATGTGTTGAGACCCAAGAACATAAACACATGAGATATACGTTAAACTTTACACGTATAAGGTGCATTGCATTAAATTAGTAAGAAATATGTGTCACTAAGTGGCAAAATAAGTTTTATCTAAATATAATGCAATCTAGAAGCCCATCTTCAAAGTTGACAGATGAAGCACTTGGGGGATTACCTTGGTCAGGTTTCCCTTTGGAGGTGAAACTATCTGTCTCAACCAGCAACAGAAACCATACAATAGTACTAACGTTGTTTATAGATAGATAATGCAATTTTAAAGCAATTTTGGAGTCTATTAACACACACACTCACTATTTAGAAAGTGTAAGTCAATTTCAGGCAACTTTATCTAATGTTGACATCATTTCAAAGCAAAAGCTGATTAACTTTTTACAGGTACTGTTAAATAATTCAGACAGCGTGTTTACACAAATGCCAGTCTAATCCCTTTTTATTTCAAGAAATGGTTAATTATTGCAGATGCTTTATACTTATATTCTTTACTGACTGGGCTTTTAATTATTTATTCTTTGTTGCGTTTTATCTTGTGAAGCACTTTGTTCTGTGAATTGCTGTATAAATAATAATTTTTCTAGTTTTTCCTTTCCATCTCTTAAGTTGAGCTACTATGAGGGTGTGAGGGTTCACTTGATGGATAAAGTACTCCTCAGTATATAAGCAATGCGGAGGATGGTCTGGACCTTATATCTTGATGTAACCAGGGATTTTCCATACCTTTCTTGACCAGACTAGGAACACCTATTATAAATCACTGATATTGTTGTGGTCCTTACGCCCCACATTCTCTTAATTTCAAGTTCTAGATATCGCTATTAGAAGAGATCACTTGTCTCTTTACGCTCGTTGTCCTTCACCACTAAATAGGGTCTGTTGTGCTTGAATTCTTTATTCAAATACTGACATGTCCCAAAGTAGAATAGCCTCTTGTTTTACCGTTGACAGCTCGTGTTTGTGAAACGTGTCTTTGACTTGAATGTTTTAAGTTTTGCATACTGCAGCTTCATGGTCATGGTCTCTAGTTGTTTGTTGCATATACTTGTAAGACTTGAAATAAGTATAATGGCTCAGCAAAAATAGTGTTATTTAATTTTTGTCAATACACTATAAAATAAGGTTAAAAAATCCTGAATCAGATCACCACCAAAATGACTTCCTAAAAACATAACTTTCATGGCAGAGGATAAAAAGAAAAAATCAAATAAGTGTCATTGCCTGACAGCAAGGTATCTGCTTTGAATCCTGGTTTGACCCAAGGTCTTTTGTGTGGATATTGAATATTCTTGCCATGTGCATGAGGCTTCTCTCCAGGTAAGATGGATTAAGACCTTTATTATGGTTTCATTCAGACCTGGTATTATCCGTCTGGGTGTCAGTGGCACAAGTCGACGCGTTGTGTGTTTTTTTTCCCTCTCTCTATGTGCGCTTGTGTACACTACTGTCCACTTCACCACCACGCCACCAGGCTTCCTTTTACATGCAAAGACATGTACAGAAGATTATAGGTGTAAGTGTGAATGTAATTGGTGGTTTGTCTTTATATGTTGCTAGGATGCTTGGACTCTGTGCCATGGAACTATCTCCCGTTCTTCATCACCTCTTCAGAGATTCTTGCATGTCAGCTTCTGTTCTCTCCATCTAGTAAACATAAAACACAATTCCAGTCCTCAAGAAGCCACTTCTCTCTGAACCAAATCTCTACAGTTCCAGTTGTACTCACCTCAATGAGTATGAAATGCCTTAAAAAAAAAACTCATTATTAACGCCATCCTTCCAATTGTTCCAACACAGTGATTTGCATAAAGGGCCATGTGGGTCACAGCATTTTTATTTATCTGATGGACGATGGTATTTGCAGACTCTGCAACCAATCGGTTTTGCTCAACCCTTTCGCTTGCTGTAAGAAAAACAGTGAAGAACAGTGCTGTTAGAAGAATAAGGTCACACTCCACACAACCTTATAAGGAAATATGTCATTCTGACACACACACTTCCCTTTAAGTATGGTATCTACATCTGTTATAGGGCACTGTGTGATGCAACCATTATGCAGATATTATATACCACACTAGGTCAACCGTGCCATTAGGACTTTAGTGGGCAGGTGCTAAGTCCCAGAGTGTGAGACTTTTGTAATTCTTAAATCTTAAGAACTCTTGCTGTTTTCATCCAAAAAGGCCTAAAATACCATTAAATAATGAGTAATGAAATGAATTTGAGTTTATTATATCATTCTCACAAGTACATCATGAAAAATAATTACTAGAACCTCGTCATTATTATTAGGATAAAGTCTGTAGGCCTCTACATTTGCTGCACCTGTGGAAAGGGCAAGAAGAAAGGCTTTACTGCCCTCTAGTGTTGTAAATATGTGAGTTATGTAGCTCTGGCAGCCTTCAAAGCAACATACCCTAAATGGACCTCAACATGTCAAATGTAAGAGCCATTTGTGTTGATTTTTGTTTTTGGAACCTCCCACCACTTAGGTGATATACCTTGGGTTAATGGGAGCGCTGGTTGTGGCTCAATCAGGAGAAGCATTCAGTTTTTGATATTTTGACTGAATAACTGTTTTGAGTTTGATTAAACCAAATCGTTTAAGTTTACGGAATGGCAGGATAAATAGATACTAAATAATTTTGGAACTTTGGAGAATCCTTTTCTTTACATGTGTCAGAACATGTCAGCAGCAACGGGTGTGGCCTTTTTTGTTTGGCAAAAAAGACACTACATCAAATATGTGTCCCATGTGTGATGAAGAGATGAAGATGGATCAGTGTGTGCTGTACCTGAGCAGATGTAGCTTGATGGGGCGTTTCACAGTCGTTACAGGTTTGGAGGGGCTGGGCTGCAGGTCAGACAGCTCAACAGTGGGATGATTCTGAGAGGGAAGGAATAGACAGCCAGGCAGCTGTAATGAGAATTTAATAATTGGAAACCTTGAAGGACAGTGCAACATACCTGGTCAAATTTGAATTTCTTAACCGGCACATCAAGCTCAGTAGAGGCAGGTCTCTTTTTGCTTGTTGCTCTCACACTGGGAGGAGGCGTACTGGGTGAGCCACTTGCAGCCTGGGACTCATCCACGCTGGATGGAGCTGGACCTCCAACAGGTTTGGAACCCTCAGATGAACTTCCTGCAGAGGGAGAACAAGATCTCTTTGTAGGACAAGGACTCATATAAGATGAAGTGGACGAAGAGGCTGCCATCCTCTTAACTGGCTTGTCAATGTGGGTGGGTAGCACTGTGGCAGCAGTTAAGTGGCTCACCGCAGGCTTTGGGTCTGGACAGGAAACCCTTGTCCGCATGTCACCAGGCATCGCCCAGTGAAGATTATCCCTGTTGGTGAACATGCCTGATATGGACATCCCGTCTACATTTGCCTTAGAGTTCTGGGCCAGGCTGTGGACTATAAGAACAATTATTCATTACTTTGCACAGAATTGCTCAATTTTTTAGTAAATGGAGACAAAAAAAACCCCGTAAAAAACGTACTGGTATCAATGAATGAAGGGATGGTTAAGGACAGGTCTATCTCTGCATCTGAACTGATGAGAAGTCCAATCAACCACTGTGTGCTCACTTCCTCTCTAAAACACACAGAAAGAAAGGCCAATAAGTCGACAATGTTTAACAACCACAATAAAAAGCAAACTTTAATGTTCCTACTGAAAACTAAGCAAATGTAAAGAGTTGAATAGTAACTGTAAAATCACATCCTTACTTGTTATTTTCCTGACTGGGTCCAGGGAAGGACTGTGTATGAAGATGAGCGCGGGAAATCTGCCTGTTTCGCTCCAGAAGTCCCACCAGGTGTCTGATTTTAGACTCCACCAGACTGACACTGATCAAGTGAACAAAACATAACTGTCAGAAAGAGAAAGGAACTACAGTTGCTCTACAAATATAATGTTAAAACTGTTTAATCTAAAAAAATAAAAGAGAAGTGCAGGCATGTGGACTAAAGCTTTTCACCCATAGATATGATTGCATATAAACATTCTTCTGAAACTGCTGACTCTTTGGTCTGGATACTCACCACTCATGGTGTAGCTTCTCTGCAGAAGTAACCTTCAGCACAACATATTGCCTAAAATCATAGCAAACAGATCAATGTCAAAATATATTAAATAATTTTAAAGATTAGCATTAAAACCTGAACACAACTGCAACATTACTCATTTCAATGATACTGTCTGTCTTGATTTATCAATTGCCAGATATCCAAGAGAAAAAGATGATCACCACAAATAATTCTCATGACCACACTGTGGAGTCAGCAACAAAGTTAACAATAAAGTTGAGCCAAACAGCTACTATTCAGACACCAAAGTCCATATTTCAAATGACAAACAGTATCCAAACATCACAATGAAGCACAAAGCACTGTATTATAAGATAATACATTACATTTCAAATGTAACAAATCCACACAAAAAGGATGATGATCCACTTAATCTAAAAATAACAAAATAAACTTAAATACAAAGTTTAAGCGTAATGCTTAAAAACAAGTTATATATAATTCTAACAATTCAAACATATTATACAGAACAACACAACAATATAGTTCATTTTGAAGTGGATTCAGGCTTGGGGTCTATATTGTAGTAGTTTTCCTTTACACCTATATACCAAAATACCTTACAGACAGTTAACTATAACAGACAAAAATGATTAAATAAAAGTATCTTTGATGGAATGATTTTTCAGGAAGAAGAAACAATTTTCAAGAGCAGTTAAGCAATACTTATTTCTGTTTTTAGGTTCACTCAATACATACTGGTACTTCTCAAAAAAGTTTGGCGTCTCAAACAGTTTGGACCAGTCAGCTTTTTTCTGCAGTATTTCTTGGGTGATGGCGTGACCTGTGCATAAGGAAGAGAGAGCATGTTCAAATCACAGGGGAAACAAAACACAGAATAAAAATAAAGAAAAGAGCATTTAAGTTTTTGAGTTTTAAATTGTTTTGATTAAACTGAGCAAACTCCATGCAAAGCATGTGATTACATACCAAGGTTGATCTCCTCTGTTATAACAGCCAAGGTGGAAGAAGACACGTTGAAGGTTGTGTTCTGCTGTGGATACGCTGGGGTGATAATGGGCATCATGTGGCAGCGGTCGCTTGGGTTTAACTGAAAATGCAGATTGATTTTGAAATATGATAATTCACTGGCTTAACATTAAAATCTTAACAAACATCATGCAGAGGTCTCACCGTTGGATCCCAGAAGGGGAGGCTGTAATAGCGGTCCACTACGACCCTCAAACAAACTGGGATTGACCAATCCCTGAAACAAAACACATCATTTCCAAGTGAACGGATGTTTTTTTTAAATAATGTATTTTAAAAATAGAGAAATGTTCACTTAAAGTGGAAACCACCGAGTGGTGTGAACTGATATTTAACAGTGAATCTCCCGTTACAGTGGCTCTCAATGCCAAGTAACTTTAAGTTTGACCTCTTGAAAAGCAGAATTGCTAGGACAACTCACCACATGGAGTAAACCTTAAAAAATTTGATGACCACTGTGGACACAGCTGCATTTGGGTAGAGCTGGCAGATTCTGGCCACCAGTATGGCCAATGATATTCCACACAGGAAGCCCAGCATGTTTGAGTAAATGTTACGACCTAGGAGAATAAGAAAAGGAAAATATATAATGATCATTCTTGTACAATGACGCCTAAAAATAGCCTGCTCTGATTTGCTAGACCCCACAGCCCCACCTGGTTTTATTTCAAATGACCAGCTTATGTACATTTGTAAATTGTTTAAATTTTGCTCAATAATGACGTGGCATTGGATTCAAGGAAAAGAAAGTGTTTCAAAGATTTTATAGTTATGTAATCCAATCCTGTGCATCGTTGATTTCCACTAGTGCAGTACCCGTGTGCCTGTTTTTTTCTTTTCTTGGCTTCTATCTCTAGTCTGCACTGCACACACTTATGCTCTTAGGAAGTTATTTGCCAAGTTTGAAGGAAGAGACAAAGAAGCAAAGTTCCTTGCATTTATAGATAGACAAATGTTTGGTTGTGGATGCCTGGCAGCAAATGTTAACAAACCAAACTAAATATCAATGAGTCCTGCTAAGTAATAAAGAACAACGACTAATTATCACGTATGAGGACAAGATAAGGTTAATTGGACACTCTGTATTGACTGGGTGTGAATGTGAGAGTGAATGTTTGTTCATCTGTGTGTTTGCCCTGTGATGGACTGGAGCCTTTCGGCCTTTGTCAGCTGGGATTGGCTTCAGCCCCCTGTGACCCTCATTTGGAGGATAAAGCTGTAGACAATGAGTAAGTCCACCATGAGGGACCAGCAAGCATCTCTTGTTCTGTATAGTTTCCACTTACGTTTTGCCCACAGCTTGATGGCTATTAAAGCGAGCTGGAAGTTTTGAATGTTTGGCACAAGAAGGAGGATTTCCTCTGTCACTCTGTAGCCTATGAAAACAGGATGAAAACAAAGATTACTATGGGGGCAAACCACAAATAACAAAGTGGCAACCTGTTGAACATCAAAGAAAAATGACCACAGTTGTGAACAGTTGTGTACTTACCATTAAGACTCCTGACACTGTATTTGTCCATGTCCTTCAGAATCTTGTCGTCAAGAAGGTTCAGACTTCCTGGAATGGACTTTCGCACCACCATGGCAATGACCATGTCAACCTAGAAAATGACATAGGCCCAAAGGCAATAATTAAAGCCTGTGAGCTTTGAGTAGAATAGTACAGATACTTCTATGTGCAAATAATAAAATCAATAAAACTTTTTTCTATATTGGTTATCAAAACCACATACGTGAGGGAAAAATGAAACAAAAAAGGCAAATAAAACTCCAGTAAATTACCTCAATGCCATCATAGATGAACTTGATAACAGGGACAAATGCCTCTTCGACAGCCTAAAGATAATGATATTGTTAGCTACTTGTAGTAGGCAGGAAGATTTTCACTGAGGTGCAAAGATTTCTAACACAATAAATGACTTCTTCTACACACCCGTATGTTTTTCACCTCCTGAGCTTTCAGCTTCTCATAGAAGGAGGTGAAAAAGTCCTTTCTCTTAATGAATCCAGGTCCGACACAAAGGACATCGATATCAGCACCTGTCAAAGCAACACAGACTCAAATGAGAGGGAAGTCTATATTTACATATTTGTCAAATTATCATCTCTACTGATCCCACTGCACCTGTAGCCTGTGAGGTTTATTCAAGGTGTGATTATTGGTGTAAAGCACATACTAAAAATCTCACGAGCCACTGCATAAAGTCATTTATCTGAGGTAGGAACCTCTACATTACCCTTGGCGTAAGCTCCCAGACGAAAGGAGCCAAATGGTAGAGCTTTTCCTCCAACGTTGTCCATCACGTTTTCAGGTACATTCTAAAATAAAATGAAAACAATACATTTGGTTTCATCAATGCAAGAACAAATATTCAGCAACATGGTATAGAATAAAAAAGAAGAAGATGGAACTACAATTTCTTACCATTTCTAAACACATTTCTTTGAGCCATTCTGTAAAGAGAGACTCCAGTCTCTTCACAACGTCCTCTCTGCAGATAAAACAGAAAGAGAAACACAGACATTAATGTGATGCAGTTTGCATAGACTTTATCTACTGATTACTTTAACTGATTGCATCTTTCATCGCTATCCGCCAGAAAGACAGTCACAAACTACATTCATTCAGTTAATTACATAAAAAAAAGATGTGTAGTACCTGTGTTGGTGCTCAAGATCTTCTTCAAATATGTCATATGACCTGAGACACTTGATCAGTTCTTTAGTCTGGATCGTGTCAGTCTCTGTAGGCAGGTCTTCACTGATTGGAGGTGTGATCCCATAATACTTGGGAATCTTTGGCACTGGCTGAGCTTGGCTGTTCAGTGGATTGCAACTAAAAGGATAAATATGTTGGACATGTCTAAAATCACGATTTATAACAAAGAAAAATCTAAATGAGTCCATATCTATAGCTAAATGTCAGCTAAGTGATATAATTTTGTGCTGATCTTAAGTTAAAGAAACCCCTTTATTGTGGGTTTACGTTTCTCTATGGACAGAAACATTAGTTTTAAATATTTCACAAATATGAGGTGAAGTATTCACAGCAATTATTTGTCTTATCTCAAGTGTTTACATATTGCACAAATATTACGTTGACCATGGTAATTATTTAAATCAAAACAGACCTCAAAACCAGTTCAAAACATTCACACAAATTCACAAGTCAGGCTAAAAAAATCAGCTCATGTTGATACTTACCTAGTCATTGTTGCAATAGTCTTCGTTTATTACAATACAGTAGCAGTTTCTCAGTTTCAAGCGGAAAAATCACGGAGTTCATGTGTTCATGTCACAGACATTCTGCGGTGAAATGAGGTCGTGAACAGGCGACCTAGTTAGGACGAGAGTGTTCTTTACAAACTAATATGAGTTGTGAAAGTCCGTCCTTTTCTCTCCCTCCACATGTAGGACGAGAAGTATGAGTTTTCTGAATAACTGTATCCTTTTATCTGTACGTGACGTTCTCAAAATGACGTCTGACGCTGACGTCACGTTCGACGGGTCAAAATTCAAATTTAAACGCGTCAAAATGATAGTTAAAGATACCTGTAACTTAATATTTACAGGTATCAAGAGATTTTGAGTAGGTTAGCAGCCATATCTCGTTTTTATTTGTGAGTTTTCCCCCCAACCACTAGGGGGTTGTATTTCCTTTCTTGTTGCCCTGGCTCATGCTGAGTGATTTGAGTCACCTGTCACTTACTCAGGTGTTGCTGTTTCGTTTTTGATGTGTTTATTGAAGATAGAAACTTGCTTGTTTAATGGAAATGGAAAATAAGCAGTCAGAACTTTATTACCTCTGAAATTTGAGAAAACAGTTTTGATTAAAAAGAGCAAATAAGGGAAATTTCCCTGTAAAAATGTCTATCAATGTGCTGAACACAACTTTTTCATTCTTATTCAGAACTTGTAAAGAACTCTCTTTATACAGCTGCTCAAATTCAAGTTATTAGGTCTCTAAAACATAGCTGTGAGGATTTTTCCATTGGTGTTTCATTATTTGTCCAAGTCAAAAATGTACTCCAGCCTGCGTTTTATTTTGAAAACTGGATGTCTGTGCTTGCAAATCAGCTTGAGGGAAGGTAGAAATCAAGGAGCAGAAAGGATGAGAACAAAGAGCAGAGACCAAGAAACAAGACAAGAATAATTAAGGGTGTCAGATGTGAGCTTAACTTTGCAGTAAGACTTTTGTTCTGTGTAAATAAATACATACACACCACTTATCATAGTGTACGTCAATTTGAAAATATGTCACTTCCACCTGTCCCCACTTGTTGAAACTTCCATCTTTTTCACATATTCACCATAATGATGTGACTTTTCCATTTGCGAATGTAAACATTAAACATTTTCACATCTTATTTTCACCACACAGGACATTCAATCCATTTCAGTCATATCCACATCAGTTTTGTATAGTTAATTTAAATGTTTGTACATTTTTATCAATTTCCCAATTGATAATATTTTGTGAATATTATTTTAACAGCTGTGTAACATCACAATACAGTCCAACATAATTCTCCATTAGCCCTCACATGCTTCCTTATTTTCATGTGATAAGAGGTCTATGAGGCTAAGAGGCGGCAGCACCTCCCTGTGGTCTGAGCTCTCCTGCTCCTTCCTCTGTTCCAGATAAGGTTGATGTCATGTGATGTCTGCTTCATAGTCTCTATATTAATTTTTTCACAGCCATCACAAATATCTATCAAGAGTGTGAACACGTTGTGTACTGTGTGACTACTGCGTCTGCTTTACATCATGTCCACCTTATAACATGACATCATTGTATGTTAATGTATGGTAAGCTCATCATTTCAAGATATAATATAAAAGTTCACATAGCCATTACCTCTAAATGGTTTTCAGAAACAACCAAATTGCTTTATTATTACTATAATCAAAACTCTACAGGTGCTCATGTGTTCACGTCTTTCTTACCAATGCACTAGCTTCATTCTACAAGCACCTTATGCTTTGTGTCAGTTTTAACCTAAATGTGCATCATATGAGTCTTTCTGTTTGCTCCCGGCCCCTTAACCGGCAATATATGCCTCATGCATGTACAAACAATGAGATTTTCCAGTATAAAAATGGCCGCATTTGTATGTCACATAACTTTATTCATCAGTACATTGACAAGCTCTGAGATAATGATGAGGATGATGATATGCCACCACTATACTTAGCCCTCAGAACAAGGCTTTTACCCTGGTTTGTTACCAGGCAACAACAGTGACACTGGGTGAGAAACTCATGAGGAAGAGGAGAGGGCTAATTATCTCTTTAGAGGAAATCTCCCAGGTCTCATTTCATCCCTGATGTTGCCTGTGAAAGAAAGACTGTTGCAACAGCACAAACTATGAAATTGACATGAATTCAGCAAAACTGAAATCCCTTTGCAACTTTCTACTTAGTGGGGAAAAAAAGAACAAGGTGTCTCTGTTCTTGTAATGTGATTTTCTTTATGGTGACATATTAAAACCTCTAATATTATCTGTGTACACGGGGCCAGCTTTAAATCTCTGCCTCTTTCCTTCATTGTTATGCAGCAAGCATAATGTTTGCTTCTGCATTTTGGAGTGATGAGCATCTGTCTCACTGCTTATGAGAGTGTGAATGAAACTTGCATCACAAGAAGTTTCATGAGAGGAGGCGTCTGAGGATCATGCCTGGCGCACTGGCGTGTTGTGATGAAGTATTTGTTAGGAATGCAAAGCTGAGAAACTCAAATGAGCTCACACATCAAGCGAGGCAGGAATCTGAATTGACGCATCTCACGAGAGCTCTTCACATCCACGGGTTAAACAAACAAATTGTAAAATGTGCCGGCACACAATATAATATTAAATGTTTGTAGAAATATGCCCTTATTAAAACCCCAATCTATCTGCAGTCTGACTGCGGTCCAGTCTGGCTGCAGTTACAGTCGCAAACCTCAAGAGGGTAGTGTGTACGCATTGTTGAGGCGAATGAAGCAGGTTATCTTCTACACTTACAGATTGATATTTTTAATATATGAGGTTTACAATAAGGCTTGACCAGAGGGAAATGGCCAAGGTTCTTCCTGTTAAAGAGCACAACAATAATAATACCACAAACAGTGCAAATAAATAACAAGTAAATGTGGGGGTTTCACAAGGCAACATTTAGCAATTCACTATCTGGGTGGATGGTGTTAATTAAGTGTTTATGGAAATAAGCTCTTCGTTACATTAGGTCAATATGACAAAAAAAAACAACAACTCTGGGCTGTGACCACATCAATACAAAGCCCCTCTCCACTTTAACAACATATAGGATGAATTAAACAATCATTCTGACATTTACTAGTGCATCAAATGTACAGGTAATTTCAGCGTTTTTACTTTCTCTCTTATTTAAAGAATGTTTTTCCAAATCTGTTCATTTGAAGTCCTTGTCCTTGTGATTGTTTACTGACAACAACCCCAGGGTTGATTTGATTATTAAAAGAGAGCATCAGGGAGAGAGAGAAATAAGGGCAAAAGTCTGTGGGGTCAGTCATTTGTACTGTTAATAATGTAATTACTCAGAGAGCTGTGTTCAGTAACAAACCAGAGAAATCACATTTCTCCTTTAGTAAAGAATACACAGGACCTGAAGATATCATCCATCCAAGCATGAGCCAAGCAGCCGGTATGCAGCTTCTCTCCTCGAGCTCTTTCCCCCCACATCTCCTCCTACTCATATTAGTGGAATTGAACTCTTTCATAATGGAAAACATCCCTTGGTGACTAGGGTTCACTGTGGATAATGTGTTTTCTGCTCAGAGCCTAATAAGCTCCCTTTAAGC